>NW_005355115.1:184148-220708 GCF_000412655.1 Myotis brandtii
AAGCAGGTATCTGGGCTTTGTTTAGCTTCTATAATTGAAACACTGTTGCAACTCCAGCTCTGAGGCCCAGCTGGCTGAAAGCAGGTTTCTGGGGATTGTTTAGCTTCTATAATTGCAACATTGTTTCTTAGAGTGCAGCTCAGAGCTGGGCGGCGGCAGGCGGGGAACCTTGGCTTCCTCCATCACTGGAGCAAGCAAGCCTCCTGTTTGCTTCAGCTGCCTGGCTGCCGGCCGCCATCTTGGTTGGCAGTTAATTTGCATATTGCCCTGATTAGCCAATGGGAAGCGTGTCAGAGGTATGGTTAATTACCATGTTTGTCTATTATTAGATAGGACTAGAGGCCTGGTGCATGATATTTGTGCACTGGAGAGGGGAAGTCCCTCAGCCCAGCCTGTGCCCGCTTGCAGTCCAGGACCCCTCGGGCTTAGGCAGACAGATATCCCCTGAGAGGACCTTAGTGCTGCTGCAGAGGCAGGAGAGGCTCCCGCCACCGCTGCTGTGCTCGCCAGCCGTGAGCCCGGCTTCTGGCTGAGCAGCGCTCTCCCTGTGAGAGCACACTGACCACTAAGGGGCAGTTCCTGCATTGAGTGTCTGGCCCCTGCTGGTCAGTGTGTGTCATAGCGACCAGTCATTCTGCTGTTTAGGCAATTTGCATATTAGCCTTTTATTATATAGGATAGATAGATTCCAAATAAAGTTAAACATAAACTTAGAATGTCAGTAACAAATAGATTAAATACCAGTAGGAAAGCGGTCAATTCTCAAAGATACATAAATGGCCAATGTATATTTGGAAGATGTTCACTTTAATGCAAAATAAAACATTTCCACCTATCAGACTGAAAAAGGCTAAAAGGGAAAGTTGCTGAACATACGGGAAAGTGGGTCCCCACTGATGCTGCTGAAGGAAGGAAGGTAAACTGGTGTAATTTGTGTGTGTGAACAGGGTTAGGGGGAGGCAGCTTGTACACATATGTTGCAGAACCTTAGGGTACTGCCAGTCATTAAACATTCTTTATACAAGCCCTTTCATTTCCCCCAAGTCTCAGAGGGGCATATATTTAACAAACAGGTTTTATTTAAATTTGACCTGCGCTGGAACCTAAAATTAAAGGATTTATTTTCTTCTATTTGGTTGGGTTGAATTTCCTGGCATTCTCTGTTTACCAAAAATAAATGCAGGTGCACCTGTCAAAATTAGTATTTGAATGCAGGTTGGCTTAGTTTCCAAACATAAGACTTCTAAATCCTCTCATGCTTTGCGGAAGAGAAAGAGGAAAGAAGGAAGACAAAAGCAGAGAGAAATTCAAATTTCCCATTTGGACTTTACCATGTCGAAAGTGACTGAGCCCTTTGTGTGTCATAACTAGCTTTTCTTATTAGAAGTTGCTGCCACTGAAGGTGACTTCACTACTAAACCAACGTAGAAATAGTTTCTCTTGGCTTAGATGTTTGCTCTCATTAAAGTGACCTCTGCTGTTACCAAGGCTATGAAATTGCTATAGCAACCACATTTAAGATAGATTATAATGAATAAAATTGGACAAAGAGGAAGACGAAAGAGGGCTGTTCCCCAAATTCAGTAAAATGACTCTAGATTGCTTTTTAAAAATGAAGTACTCAGCCCTAGCCAGCTTGGCTCAGTGGATAAAGCGTCAGCCTGCGGACTGAGGGGTCCCAGGTTCGATTCCGGCCAAGGGCACATGCCTGGGTTGCGGGCTCGATCCCCAGTAGCGGGGTGTGCAGGAGGCAGCCGATCAGTGATTCTCTCTCATCATTGGTGTTTCTATCTCTCTCTCCCTCTCCCTTCCTCTCTGAAATCAATAAAGAAATATATTTAAATAAATAAATAAATAGATAAAATGTAAGTACTCATTTTTTAACTAATAGAAACAAATGTGCGTTAGGCATTTCATACCCCCAACGAGGTCTTTAAAATTAGTGTAGGTTTTCATATGAGACAACAGAACCATATAACTATAATAACAATCATAAAGATGGCTGACATTTACTGATGTGTGCTATGTGCCAGACACTATTCTAAGCCCATTACATGTATACATACATTTATGCCAGTGTTTAATCCTAATAACTTGATGGGGATTAAACCCCATAACAGTTACTATTATACCCATCCTGCAGGTGACGAACCTGAGGCATGGGAAACTAAGTGACTATCATAAGATCCTCAGATAGTAAGTGATAGAACCAGAAAGCAAAAAAAGTTGTAATTTTGACTTAGGAATTTGCTGATACACTACAAATAGAAGGGGCTACCGAAGTTGATGTGTAAATCCTGTTAAAAACAATGTACAAGTCCATCTATTTTTCTATGATAATATGTATTATGGATTTGTTCACTTGGGTTTATAGAAGAAAATCTCTTTAAATTTATCTTGTATTAGTAACCTCCTTTTCCTCCCACTTTTCCCTTGTAAATCCCAGAGTTAAACGTTCAGTTTAGCGTAATGGACACATTTCAAATATAATTATCTTCAACCAATGTCGTTTTCCTGGAAAAGTAATATGCTTTGCCTTATTGGTTACTTTTCCTAATGGCAAAAAAGCAACTATTTTAATTAGTTCCGGTGTTTTATAGAGAGCAAAGAACTTTGAAAAAAGAATAGAAGTTTCTGTTTTGGATGCACCAGGAAACAGGATGTAGCCTAAATCTGGGGAGACTTTTATAGATCTCTGAGTCCATAATTAACTTGACCCCTAACTTTAAGGTTTTTCCGGTATTGTACTTTATATCTAACGCAGATTCTGTTCTACCAATAACAACTTCTGTTTATATTAAAATCAATTTTCCTCAAATAATATTTAGGAAAGACTAGATTTATATAGTATCCTTAGGAACATGCACAGGTATATGTCGCCCTCCATAACATCTTTTTTAAAAAAAGTTATCAATATATCAGGATCATAAACACTTATTTTGACGCCCAGTAATTGTCATCGAATACAAGCTTTTCAGTCACTTTCAACCACCAATTAGCCAGTGTATTTCTTAAAACCAGCATCTTCAAGTAAAGAATGCCCTAACCTACCCCTTCATTTGTAAACAGTATCCTCCCAGGTGATCACATTCAAATTGAAGCAGTCTCCATATGCCTTGGGGACATTTGTATGTTTATTATCCAAGACTCAGGGACTGTGTTGTGTGCTGAGATGCCCATGTAAATGCTTCTATAGTGCCTGAGATTGCAGCGGTTGAGGAAGCGAGTAAAGTGTGAGTGATTTTTCATTTAAAAGAATAGGGTAAAAGCATTAACATTTTCAAACATACTCTCAATTTTACAAGCATTCTCTTTAGACATTACCTTCTTTCAGCCTTGGAAGCTCAGAGCAGCAAAATTATTATTATTTTTTTTTTTTAGAATAGATAAAAAAATGTAAGGGGTCAATATCCACTTATTTTATTGTTCCCCACTTCCCTGTGTCCCATTTCTTTTTATTCTCTTCCATTAGAGCCTGATGGATAGATAGGTTTTGTGTCTAGAAAATGTTCAGATCTAAATCAAAATTAGTACTCAGTGGCTTTTCTTTCCACTGTAAGACTGAATATACAGTAATCGAAAGGAAGAGGTGGCGGGAAACACTGGTGCTGCATTCATGGTAAATCTCACCTGACATCAGAAACTCCTCCCTCTCTACAGGTGTGATATTTCCTTTTCTCTCCCTTCTCTGTGCACTAAGGACTAATTAAGGAACGAGGCTTGAGGAAGAAACTCACCATTTGGGGAGAAAGAGCTGCTGCTTGCCCAGTGAAAAACCTGTTTCAGGCCAGCCGCTCAACAGCAGGTAAGCATTTATTAATGAAAACCCAGGTTTTAATTAATACATTTTAACTAAATGTATTAATTACATTTAAGTATCAAATCATTGATTTTAATGCAAGAATAAATGGGGAAACAGAACGAGGAGAGATGAAATTCAAAAGTGTATAGGGAGAATAAATTTAATTAGATTCGGAGGAAAAGATGTTTTTCGGGTGTTTTTGTTTTTTTACTTTTAAATTTTGATACGGGGGAAATAAGCACTATGAAATATAGAAGTTTTTGCAAACACATAAGCAGGAATCTTCCTGAACAGATAAGACAGGAATCTTCCTGACTTATCTGACAGGAATCTTTCTAAACAGAAAAACCTATCATCTGAAAAAATAATGACTATTTTATTACAAAAGGTGTGTTACTCCATAAACATAGGGACCTTCTGTTTTATTTATTTGTGAGAATTAGAAGTGTCCCAGGAGAGTACCGTGCTTTTATTGTCTAGTTAATATGAATAAAATACTTTAGGTGCCGCAAAGAAACTTCAGTTTCTAAAAGTTATATGAGCATGATAATTTCCTCACAAAGACTTCACTTAGTGACTCTGTTGATAAGAGTTTGGCTAAGGGATTTACAAACATTTACCTTCCAATTCTGGGCCCCATATTAATTATGGAAACTTTATAATTGAGTGGTGAGGATATGATATCCCGATCTTGTAGCTTTCAGAGGTAATAGTTGTCACTATGACTTTCGGATATAATCCAATAATGTGTAAAAAAATTTTTCTGCACCTATGAGAATTTCTGTATGTTCTTGTGGCCTTTAAAAGCTATCTTTTTAGCCCTGGCCAGTGTTGCTCAGTGATTGGAGTATCAGCCCACACACACAGAAGGGTCTGGGGTTCAATTCCTGGTCAAGGGCATGTGCCTGGGTTGCACGTTTGATCCCTGGCCCCCAGTCGGGGTGGGGAGGCAACTGGTTGAAGTCTCTCTCACATCGATCTTTATCCCTCTCTTTCTCTCCCCGCCCTCCCCCCCTTTCACTCTCTCTAAAAATCAATGGAAAAAATATCCTCGGATGAGGATTAACAAAAAAAAATTTAATTTTTAAAAAACTATCTTTTCATTTAATAAAAGAAATATTCTTATGAAGTTCATCACTGTTTACTGAAAGGATATTTTCTAATGTTGTTCATTAATCATAGTATCTTCTTTCTATGTGAACCCCTGGGAGAAATGTCCCTGATTTTAATGTCATCCTGAATCATTTGTTTGTGAGTTGAAATAGCTGCTTAGTCTAGAAAAGTAGACTAAAGACAGATCAAGAAGGGTTTTGAATATTTAGAAGCTAGAGAGCTGGACCTCATTTAGAGATGGCACAAGTGAACAGTCAAGCAAATGCTGTGGTAAAGACCAGAAGGATAATTCTATGGGAAAGTGAATCATGTAACTACCCATCTTCCTTTCTCTTGGTATTGGCCGCCAGAAAGTTTAGAGTAAGAAAATGGGCTTTGAACCGCAGGTTCAGACATTTCGTGTATGTGCTTGGCTGAGGAGCCAATGGGGCGAAGCTACCATCTGTGGGATTATGTCTGAGCGCCTCTAAGTCAGAATCCCGCCCAGGCGGAACGATACAGCAGCGCCGCGGAAGCCTCGGTTGGCCTCGGATAGCCGGTCCCGGTCCCCGGTCCCCGCCGGCAGGACTGGGGGTCCGGTGCGGAGAGCCCTTCGTCCTGGGAAACGGGGTGTGGCCGGAAAGGGGGCCGCCCCCACGCCCTTCACACAACGCACATTCGTGGGGAACCTGGCACCTGCTTCTGGGTCGGGGAACGTAGCAGAGCAGCTCCCTCGCTGCGATCTATTGAAAGTCAGTCCTCGACACAGGGTTTGTAAAAAAAAAATAATAAAAAATAAAAAAAATAAAATAAAATGGGCTTTCACCTCCTGCAAGTAGTTAATTCTCATTCTCCACAGTCCTTGAGTTCAATAAAGTCAAAGGCAACAATACTGTCTCGGCGAATTTTGAACCAATGGTCCTAGGGAAAACACAGACAAGGTTAGGTTCCTACAAAACTCTGGTCCCAACGTCCACATCAGCAGATCAACAGGTAACATTGTTTTATGTCTATTTCTGTTTAAAGGCATGTGATTTAATATGGATTGTTGATTCATTATCATTGAACTCACAGTCAGGAGCTTTATCACTCATGCCTGAAGGAAGCTTCTCTAATACACGTATCTTCTCCATAAGACACATTACAGCCTTTTTGCACGTAGGCACACTAACCAGCACTTCAGCCCTATACTTGGGGTCCATTTTATTTTATGTTTTTCATTTTTAAAAATTGATTTTAGAGAGAGAGGAAGGGTGAGGGGGGGAGAGAGAGAGAAACATGGATGTGAGAAAGAAACATATATTGGTGGCCTCCCATAAGGCATCCTGACCAGGAATCAAACCCACAACTTGAGCATGTGTCCTGACCAGCAATCGAGCCCATGACCCTTTAGTGCACGGGGATGACGTTCCAACCAACTGAGTCACACTGGTCAGGGCACAGGGGCCTTTTTAAACAGTGAAATCACCAACAAAAAAGCAAAAAAAAAAAAGCAAAGAAAAGAAAACATTGGCACTCAATAGACACATAAAAGACTTTTTTACAGCATGAGAGCTGGAACAAAAAGTCACCTTCTTCAACTTTACCTGAAAATGTGGGTTATTAGGTGACTCAAATGTGTTACTGCTCTGCACAATTGACTGCAAAAGCACTGTCCGTATTGATGTGGGGGGTACACATACATGAGCAAGCAGGTGAATTTACAAACACGGAATCCACATGTAAAAAGGATCAACTCTACGTGTAGGGCTCCTTCTCCATATGCTTTGCCTGCTGACCTCTCTCTTGACTGACTCCATGTTACTTTATTTTTAATACGTTTTTTAAAATATATTTTTATTGATTTCAGAGAGGAAGGGAGAGGGAGAGAGAGATAGAAACATCAATGATGAGAAAGGATCACTGATCGGCTGCCTCCTGCACATCCCTCACTGGGGTCAGCCCGCAACCCAGGCATGTACCCCTGACTGGAATCAAACCAGGAACCCTTCAGTCCGTAGACCGACGCTCTATCCACTGAGCCAAACCGGCTAGGGCTTGAATATGTTTTCATTGATTTTTAGAGAGAGAGGAAGGGAAAAGGATAGAGAGAAACATTGATGAGAAACATTATCGGTCGGCTGCCTCCTGCATGCCCCATACTGGGGCTCTAACCCCCAACCCAGGCATGTGCCCTGACTGGGAATTGAACCAGTGACCTTTCGGTTCATGGGTGGATGCTCAGACACTAAACAACACCAGCTTGGCATTCATGTTACTTTGGTACCTCTGTTTTCTCCCTTGCCTGAATTTTATTTTATATTTTACCGATGCTTAGAAGTGGTTTTAGATCAGCGGTTCTCAACCTGTGGGTCACAATCCCTTTGCGGTCGAACGACCCTTTCACAGGGGTCGCCTAAGGCTATCCTGTATATCAGATATTTACACTATGATTCATAAGAGTAGCAATATTACAGTTATGAAGGAGCAACGAAAATAATTTTATGTGCCCTAACCGGTTTGGCTCAGTGGATAGAGCGTCAGCCTGCGGACTGAAAGGTCGCAGGTTCGATTCCAGTCAAGGGCATGTACCTAGGTTGCGTGCACATCCTCAGTAGGGGGTGTGCAGGAGGCAGCTGGTTGATGTTTCTCTCTCATCGATGTTTCTAACTCTCTATCCCTCTCCCTTCCTCTCTGTAAAAAATCAACAAAATATATATTTTTTTAAAAAGTAATAATTTTATGGTTGGGTCACAACATGAGGAACTGTATTTAAAGGTCCAGAAGGTTGAGAACCACTGTTTTAGATCCTTTGGGGAACAAACCAGGCAAAGAGTAAGCTTAGGATTCCTCCTCTTTGCACTAGCTACTGTGCTGTATATTGGGATATAAAAGGATCTCTACACATCAAACCTAATAAGAGATACATGATCAACTTCCCTGTGAAATGTTATTTCATTTTCTCCCAAAAGGCCTCGAATTGAAATATATTAATGTGTTTAATGAAGAAGTTAAAGTTTTATTTAGAGGTGACACAAGGGAGTGAAAAAGTGAGCAGATACAAGGGTGAGGAGATAGTGGCTACACTTCTTTCTTTGTTCAACCTGAACTCTGGAAACTTGATTTTTTTCAAAGTTTCTAATATGGCCCAGACTATTATCTGATGCTGCCTGGACCCTTCGTTCTCTTCGGACTCCGACAGAGAATGCAAACACCTCACGTGCCCACTCACTGACCTGGAGCCGGCTCAGTCATCAGAAACATGCCTCTTCGCAGCTCAGAGTCTCGTAAACAACATGACAGGGTTTTATACAGTGGATTGAAGTAAATCACCATCGAACACTCTGAGTACCTTATGGCCACACAGAGATGCCCCGTGGGAAATGTGTTGCGAAGGAATAATCCACCACAATCCCAGAAGACCCTGGTTCCCAAGTCTCCTGAGCTTTCTTTGCCTTCCGAGTGCCTGGCTGTGAAGATGAGGTGCAAAAGTTCTGCTACATCTATAATAATAAAAGTGTAATATGCTAATGAGACCCGACAGCCGAACAGCGGAACGACCATCCAGACGACCTTCCAGACGACCTTCCAGGCAAAGCCAGGGCTGCGAGGGCCAAGCCCCTTGCACAAATTTCATGCATTGGGCCTCTAGTTGCATATAAAATATAAATATATGTTATATCTTTAATCTAGTCAAGACCTGACTGGAATGTTGAGGGAAAAGTTTTCTTGGGGCAAAAGAGCAGGAGATTGGAGCCCCCAAATCTAAAAATTATAATTGCATCAGAATGGGTAAAGCTGTATACATTATTTATAGGCTTTTCTGGTTGTTATTGTTCCTTAATTTTATCTGACTGAAAGGAGCCTTTGCTCACACAGGAGTCTTCATCTGCAATCTAGCTGTTCCTCTCCAAATTGTTCCTCATAACCACCTGATAGCTGAGCCCCTCGGGTCTTTGTACCCCATTGTGAAGAGTCTTACCCTGAGCTTCACATCAGCCATTCAACAACTCCTTGGAATGTCCCTTACTATGTGCCGGGCCCCGTGGTAGGTGCTGGGGAGACGGCGCAGCCCAAAGCAGACCTGGTCCCTTCCTTCATGTATCTCACAGTCTACTTGAGAAAGACTTCAATCAAAAGAAACACACATACATGTAAATTTACAACTGCTATTGTATCCTGAAGGAGGCGTTCAGAGTTCTATGCATGTGTAAATGATGAAGGCTTTACCCAGTGGAGATACATCCTTCCAGAATCAGGTCATTAACACTTTCCATTTCTAGGTGTTCTCTGATTTACCCATCCCAGGGCCTCCCTCACCTCCTCCTTCCCTCTTCAGGGGGAGCAATGGTATTCAGAATCACAGCCAGGGAAAACAGGGTTTCCAGGATGCTCCTAGGTGGATTCATTGCTAACAGGCAAAAGTGAAATGTATACCTTCACGTTTCTACTAGGTGTGGAGCTGCTGGAGCTCTGGAGAAGATGCTGGTGCTAAACTGTGCTACCAAATTACTGACCCTGGAAAAAGTGCTGAAGAGTCACTTTCCCGAATCACTCAAGGTACTGTGCCTTTGAGTTTTGTTTTATTGCTCTATTGTCTTGATCTGTGGAAATAATGTCCAACTGGTGGCTGTTTCCCACAGTTTCCAGTGATAAGACTCTGGGGCACTTGTTAAATACACAGCTCCCGCTCCCCACTTGCTAGAGACGGAGTCAATGGTTGTGGGTATGACCCAGATAATTATATTCCTGACAGTCACTTTAGACGACTCCCAGGAAAATTTAATTCATGCTGGACTGGATTGTTTTTTAAGGTAAATTTGAGTTCTAAATGTTTTTAAATGGCCAACGGGTATGGACTGGTTGGCATTACTGGTAAGAATGTGTACTAGGTACACAGTGGAACTGAAGTTTAGGAGTTGTTATAAATTCCTTTCCTGTTTATTTCAAAAGCTTTATTTTTGGAGTATTTTCAGTGGTTTTCTTGGTCATCTGGCCGGTGTTGCTAAGTGGTTAGAGCATTGACTGCACACCAAGGGCCGTGGGTTTGATTCCTGGTCAAGGACATGTACCTGGGTTGCAGGTTTGATCTCCAGCCCTGGTCGGGGTGGGTGTGGAAGGCAACCAATCTATGTGAGAGACACGCTGATGTCTCTCTCCCTCTCTTCCTTCCTCCCTTCCACTTTCTTGGGAAAAATATCCTTGGGTGAGGATTTCAAAAAAAAAGCGCACATACTGTACATACTTACACAGCTCAGTGAATTTTCACAAAGCGATTACCTGAATAACCTCCACTCCAAGAAAGAACATGATTTGAGAGGCTGCCCCTCCCACCATCAGTGCTCCTCTTCAATCCTACCTTTCCCCGCTCCCCCAAAGTAACCACTATCCTGACTTCTAAAGCCATCATTTAGTTTTGCATGTTTTTTAATATACATTGGATCACAGAGGAAGTATCTTTACCACCACACTTTTTCTACTCTAGAAGCACACAGAACATATGAGAGTTGTTTTGTAGGACAGACATCTTTGATTTTTAGTGGAGAAAAAAATGTGAAAGGCCACAGAGAATTCCAATATTATTATTCAGTATTGTTTAGTCAAAAAGCATTTGAGCCCTAGCCAGTTTGGCTCAGTGGATAGAGCGTTGGCCTGCAGCCTGAGGGGTCCCGGGTTGGATTCTGGCCAGGGGCACATGCCCAGGTTGCGGGCTCAATCCCCAGTAGGGGAAACCATTTTGATAAACTTATTACTCTGTAGTATATGTAAGATCAGCAGACCAGTAGAGGGCGTGCAGGAGGCAGCCAGTCAATGATTCTCTCCCATCATTGATGTTTCTTTCTCTCTCTTCCTCTCTGAAATCAATAAAAATACTTAAAAAAAATAAAAAAGCATTTGAGCGTGGCTAGTGGGGCTCAGTGGTTGAGCATCAAATCGAGCCTATGAACCAGAAGATCATGGTTCGATTTCAGGTCAGGGCACATGCCTGGGTTACAGGCTCCATCCCCAATAGAGGGCATGCAGGAGGCAGCCAATCAATGATTCTCTCTCATCATTGATGTTTCTATCTTTCTCTCCCTCTCCCTTCCTCTCTGAAATCAATAAAAAAATATATATTTTTTTAAAAGCATTTGATCAGCTGTGTCAGGCTCCATAGATGTCATAATGAATAAGACATCGTTACAGTCCTCAGGGAATACTTGCAGAGCCTTGTTCCATCAAATCTGATATACAGGGGTGTGTTTTGGGCTTATTGGGGGGGGGTATATTTCACTATCTTGTGATATTGAATTGTAACTCAGGGTGGAAGGAGTAGTTGCACTTTGCAGGTTATTTTTAGATAGTATAATACACCCCAAAAGCAGTGAGCATCAAAATTACCTGTGGAACTTCTAAAAGATGTATGAGCCCTAAATCCATAGATTCTGATTCATTCAATAATCTTTATTGCTAACCTATGTGCCTAGCACCCACCTAGTAAGCCTATTGATTTAGTACCTCTCCTGGTTGTACTGTGAAGCACTAAGTCCAGGGAGAGTTTTCTTAGGCTTTCATAGACTTTTTAGCAGTTTTCATGTACACTGATGAAATAACAAGGGGGAAGTGTGTATGTGTGTATGTTGTGTGTATATTTATAATATCTGCTTTGAGGGCCATAATTCTATGGTAGAACAAGAGGTGCAAAGGGTAATATGCAACTGAAACAGCTGGTCATGCCGTTGACCTGTCTCTCTGTGTCCTCTGGCTCAGGTTTATGGAGCAGTGATGAACATAAATCGCGGGAACCCCTTTCAAAAGGAAGTGGTATTGGACTCATGGCCAGACTTCAAAGCTGTCATCACTCGGCGGCAGAAAGAGGTACAGTGTTGCAAGGCAAAACAATAAGAGTTGGCATCAACTAGAAAGAAAAGATTAGGTAAAGGGGATATTATAACCATCATAGCCAAATATTTTAGCTTACAAAGCTACACATTTCATCCTTGGCTGCTAATTTGACTGTCTTTCGAGTATCGGACGTATGGAAAACCTCTAGCCTAAACGCGTTCAATAAACTATGCCTTTAGTGTTTCATAATCTCTAGAAGCAGAAAGCATGCATATTGCACACACCAGTGTTTTTGCTGGGTTGATGATTCCGTATGATGATGGGAACTTGTGGTCATGCGTGTGAATATAGAAGAACACTGAAAAAGACAGCGTCTGCCCCCTTCTGCCTCTGGGACCAAAGAGAGGCTCAAGTCACCAAAGGTGTGCTGCCGTGACCACATTAGGACAGTTCTGAGAGTTCTATTTAATTCTGATCGGCGGGTCCCTTGAGTTACACCCTTTCTATTTTCACAAATAAATTACAAATCCTGGAGCTACGTGAAATAAATGTAAAACCTCCCTGATGCTAGAAGAGATAGTCAAGCAAAGGCTCCGAGTGTCTGTGGTTTCCCTCACTACAGGGTATTAGCCACTGTTTACTGGTGACTGACTTTGCTAATGGAAATTACCTAGACACGCACAGCTAACGGTACCCGCGCCACCTAGGATTTCAGTGAGCTAGTCCAAAGGTTTCCTTAAACCAGTGGTGGCCAACCTTTTGGACCTCACAGACCACCGGTGGTCCGCGGACCACCAGTTGGCGACTGCTGATAGAGGATGCGTATTTATGATGTGTCTTCTGACCCAGGCTGAGACAGATAACCTGGACCATTACACAAACGGCTATGCTGTGTTCTACAAGGATGTGAGAGCTTACCGACGGCTGCTGGAAGAACGTGACGTTATCAACTGGGACCAGGTTTTCCACATACAAGGTGAGGTCAAGGGCAAGACACTAGGTCATCGTTAAATCCTTTTAGTCGCATATATCACATAGACAGATATGCATATTTCACATTTATGCTATATATACACATATATGCACAAACACATGTCTATGCATTTTATATATCTTACAATTCATGTATTACAATTTTATAAGAACACTTATTTTTACTCCTAATGAAGCTTGGCTTTGGGGGTAGGTAGAGGCCATTGAAATGGGGCTGCGTTTAAGTGATTTTTTTACTGTTATGTAACAGGGATATCAGTGAGTATCAGCATATTTTTCCTTATTACTCTGAACCCTTTGTTGTTACAGCCTTTTAAAATAACTCTAATTTCAATCTAAGCCAACAGGTAAGCTTTTCTTCTTTCTGAAGCAAATACTAGTAATTCTAGAAAGGGCTAATCAGCTAACCTGCCTAGTATATCCTGAAATGACTTTAAGGAAAGCATATATGTGAACTCCCAGGATATAATTGTGTAGCCACCAGTGCTACTGGAAGAACTGTAGGCCAAGGTAGAAGAAGCAGGTTAAAAATTTCTGATAGTTCGGATGGACAGTTTATGCTTCAGGGTATCACTTACTATCTCAATTTTTCATGATGTTTGGGGGTTAATACAGGCGATGAAGTTACTGTTTGTAACCGTCCCAGTGAAATGAGTTCCTTGAGCCTTTGACATTGAAGGCAGGAATTCCCATGTTAGAAATATGAAGTCTGGTCATTTTTTAAAAAATATATTTTATTGATTTTTTACAGAGAGGAAGGGAGAGCAATAGAGAGTTAGAAACATCGATGAGAGAGAAACATCGATCAGATGCCTCCTGCACACCCCCCACTGGGGATGTGCCTACAACCAAGGTACATGCCCTTGGCCAGAATCAAACCCAGGACCCTTAAGTCTGCAGGCTGACACTCTATCCACTGAGCCAAACCGGTTAGGGCTGTCTGGTCATTTTTTCCAGTTACATACAGCTGACGCCCTCTCACAAGGTTTCCTTGTGTCCATCTATGAACAATGACCAATGCATATTCATAATCTAAGGAGGTGGGATGTTGTATAAAACCCATTTGCAAATGCTTGGAAAGACCTTATGGAGGACGTTCTAACCATCCCTTGCCTTTACAGATTTACCCCAGTTACGCTGGTTAGAAGGGAGACATGGTTTTACCAACTGTCTAGCCAATTCAGAAAAATGTCTTCCCCAGTATTACTTTAGTGTGGAAATGAGCATACCTCTTCCTTGGTGTGAGAAATCATGGCTGTAATTGGGTGGATATTGGTGCTATAGGCCTACTATCTTCAAATCACCTGAATCCAGCATTACGGAGAGAACATCCCTGTAATTGCCAATATTCTTTTTCCCAAAGGCCTAGCTGATAGCCACGAGTCAGTTACAGTCATCTAGATGGACTCATCCCCTCTTCCTGAAGGCTTGGTGGGGACAGACGTGAATTAATAGCACCTAATAGAGCTGGAGTGGCGAAGGCCCCTCACTCAGCATGTAAGTCAGTGCAGGTATTACCCGTGGCTTCTGACGTGGGGGAGAGAGAAAGAGAAACATTGATCTGTTGTTCCACTTATTGATGCATTCATTGGTTAATTCTTGTATGTGCCCTGACTGGGGATGAAACCCACAACCTTGGTGGATCGGGGTGATGCTGAAATCAACTGAGCTACCAGGCCAGGGCTAATCTGACTTTTGGAAAGAACTGGTTCAGTCTAACTCAGGAGAAAGAAATTCTGTTTGAACTACCATCCCTACCTTTAGTTAGCACTACCTCTTATTTCCCCTCAGATAGTATTTTGAATTACTCAGATCTAATTCAGTGTTATCATGTGGGACGCTAGCCACAGCATCTATAATGTTGATAGTAGGAACTTGAAGACTTCCTTATCTTTTCTTAGACTTCACTCCCTGAGGGAGGAGCCAAGGCTTAGGTATCAGACTGAGTTCAACATGACTTAACTGTTGTGTCTTCGTCGAAAGGAAGTTGCTTACTAAGAGGAGGAAACAAGCCATTAGACATGGAAGGGAGCGGGAAGTCAATGTCCAGAGGACTCCATCCATCAGGACGCCGACGGGAAAGGACAGAGCCGGTGGGGATTTGGAGAAGCAGAGCAAGTCAGGCCTCGTAAGCAGAAGCGAGGCTGCCATCCTGTGAGCTGTCAGAACAGACCGGGCCACTCTTCTGCCCCACTGGGAAGCAGTGCCCAGGACAAGTACTGACTAGAGAGTTGCAGATCATAGAGGATCGCTATGGTAAACGCGAGGGATCGGCCGAGTTAAGCTCCGGGTAACTCTCACCAACACTGAGTTTATACCTGGATATTTCTGCAGCAAGCATTACGCCATGAGGCTGGAAGGGAGAATTCCATGCCAAATAAATCTAAGCTCTTTACACTCCCAGCTGCCATAACATGTCTCTTCCCTGATCAGTCTGAGAAGTCAGAGAAATCAAAATGCCCACAAGACATTCCAAATGCCTAGGGGACGTCTCCCTCAGAAGATTTCATGGACGTTCGTGATCCCCAGGGGCAACATGATATAGGAATTTGAAAATCCCCCACTAAGTTTGAAAATCAGATAGGGGGTAGTTATAATGATCCGTATGTAAATACACAGTGGTTAGGATCATGCATGGAGGTATTGATGATAATAGGTTCACTGCAAGGAATTTCCTTTTTGTGGCCTCAGATAAAATGCCCGCGGTTTTCCTTATGTCTTTCCATATACAGGGCTACAGAGTGAGTTGTATGACGTTTCCAAAGCTGTTGCCAACTCCAAGCGGTTGGATGTGAAGCTAAGTTCCAGCAAGGCGGTCCGTTTGTCTGTGGTGTCAGCTCCGCCAGACACCAGTCTCCTGTATGTAAATCCAGTTTCTGCTTTTGGGATAGGACTTAGTGCTATGGAAGTACCAAGAGTGGTACCTGGAGTACTTAGTAAGGAATATTTAGGTACCTTGAATTGGGGCTATTGAGGCTAAATTTGAGTGTGAGTGTGTGTGTGTGCACATGTGTTTACTCCTTTCCTTTCTGCTGTGCTTGACTGCTCATAATTTCCTACAAAATCGAATCAGTGTCTTTGTCCATAGTAACAAATGAACTCAGGAGTCCTGCATTTTCACTGTATACATATAAAAATCATCCTATCTAATAATAGACAAACATGGTAATTGACCATACCTTCGCTACGCCTCCCATAGGCTAATCAGCATGATATGCAAATTAACCGCCAACAAAGATGGCGGCTAATTTGCATACTGCAGGCAGGGTGGGACAGCGCCATCCTGCCTGCCCTGCTGCCATCCGGGCCTGCTATCTGTGACCCAACCCGGGGTGGCTGGGCGGTGCAGCAGCGATCGGCCAGCCCAACCAGCCTCCATCTGGGCATCCCGTGTGCGACCCGCCCGAGGCGTCCTGTGTGCGACCCGACCCGGGACGATGCCCCAACCCCCGGATCGGCCCTGCCGTTTGCGCGACTCAGGGCGGCACCCCAACCCCTGGATCGGCCCTGCCGTGTGTGTGACCTGGGGAGGCGGGGCAGACACCGAGGGATCAGGCCTGCCATCTGCCACCCAGGAAGTGGGCCTAAGCCAGCAGGTGGTTATCTCCCGACGGGTCCCAGACTGTGAGAGGGCACAAGTGGGGCTGAGGGACACCCCCCCACCCCCCTCCCCCGCCAGTGCACAAATGTTTGTGCACCGGGCCTCTAGTTCTTTGATATCCTCCTTCTCCAAATAATTCTAAATAGCCTCTGTTGTCTGAGCCCAAGGTGGTGGTGGTGGTGGTTGTTTTGTTGTTTCAGGGATGAGGGTATGTAACTGAGCCATGTGGAGCTCTTACAGGCTAGGCACTAGATGTTTTCAATAGATTACCACGTGAATCCTTTCTACAACCCTACGAAGCAGCACTATTATTCCCTTTGAACAGACAAAGTAATACACAGGAGTGAACTGTAGAGCCAGGAAACAAATCCCACAAAGCCTGATCCGAGTCCAATCCTTCCAAACACGTGTTGGTTCACATCTGCATTCTTACTTTCTTCTTGCTTTGGAGCCCCTGTTCTGTCATTTACCAGTTACCTTCCCTTTTGCTTCATCTTTCGGAGCCTCAATCAATTTCTTCTTCTTGAAAATTAATCTATAATATCTTCCTTACCTGTTTTTCATAAGCAAATGAGACATGATACTTGAAAAGTACCCAGCTTGTTGAATGTTAGTTTTCTTCACTTGTATGAAATATGTTGAAGGAATTATTGAACAGAACAAGACTAAACCTAAACAAGAATGGACACTTTTAAGTTACATAAAGCAACTGGACTTTACTTTTTAAAAATATATATATACTTTTTAAAAATTGATTTAAGAGAGGAAGGGAGAGGGAGAGAGAGATAGAAACATCAATGATGAGAAAGAATCATCAATCGGCTGCCTCCTGCATGCCCCCTACTGGGGATCGAACTCACAACCCGGGCGACCGGGAATTGAACCGTGACCTCCTGGTTCATAGGTTGATGCTCAACCACTGAGCAACACCAGCCAGGCTGGACTTTACTTTTTTCTCGTCCAGTTATGAAGATTTTCAAACACATACAAAAGGTACAGAGAGTAGTATAATAAGCCTTCCCATCAATATGTGAGTTGTCTTATTTTATCTATACCCCTTTCTACTCTTTCCACCCTTGGATTATTCTGAAGGAAATTTTCCAGATATTATCCATTATTCTTAAACATTCTAATATATATCTCCAAATGAGATATATATGTCTGTTTGGGCTCAGACAACAGAGGCTATTTAGAATTATTTGGGGAAGGAGGATGTCAAAGAATGATTTTTATATGTAAACAGTGAAAAGATAAGGACTCTTAAAAATTTACTAATATCACTTGTCTGACAGGACAGTGATAGACTAGGAAGACTCACAGGACTCAATATATATTGTCATTTATCACAATGAAAGGATACAAATCAAAATCAGCAAAGGAATAAGATGCTTTGGCAAAGTCCAGAGGAAACCAGGCCCAAGCTTCCCAGAGTCCTTTCCTGGTGGAATCACATGGAATAAGTAATTTCCCCAGCAATGAGCACGACAGCATGTGATCGGGCTTTTATTACAGGCACCCTCTGCCTAGTGTATGCCAATTTCCTAGAATCCCAGCAGAAAGCAGGTGTTCAGCATAAACCACATTGACTGTGCAAACAGTCAGGCACAGCGAACCATGCATATCAGTTCCGGGAATGGCAGGGCCCCTCCAGAAATTCACATTGCCAGACACCAGCCAATGGCCAACCTGGCAACCTATCATTGTAACGGTAGCGGCCTCAAGCCTCCCGTCTTAACCCTTGCCTGCACAACATCTTGCATTTTGTTAACAATATTTCCTTAAAGTCAAATAACCAGTTAGTAGTCACATTTCCTAAACTATCATGATGTTTAGCAGTTTGTTTTGAATAAGCATCTAAATAAGGTTCATACATTGCAATTGGTTAATATCTCTCTTAACATATAGGTTCCCCTTTCATTTCATTTTATATTTCTTACGTTACTTTTTGTTAAAAGCAAACAAACAACAACAAAAACAAAAACAGGCTATTTGTCCTTTAGAGTGTTAGGGTTTTCCACGGTCTGTTTACTGTCATATCCCAGAGGTATTATTTAAAATTTTCCTCTATCCCCATCCAGGCCTTTTAAAATCAGTTTTTGACTTAAATTGTTCCCTTCTGCATGGGAAGTTAGACAATTTGTCTTTAACAGAGTCATCACCCAAATGTGTGCGCTGTATTTAGGGTACCCTGTCCTTCAGGTACAAGGTCATGGTCTCTAGTATAACCACTGAAGCACTTGGCTAGTCTTAGCAATGTTTTTATTTAAAGTTCACTTTCGAAACTTAAATATAAAAATTCTATTAAGCCAGTTATTGCTTGTATTTATTTACTTTTTTACCCCTGCTCAGGGTTAGGTAATTGTCCCAGTGCCAGAGCCCACGGATGCCTCGGATGTGAGCTAACCCTGCAGAACTAATGAAAAGAAAACACACGCTTGGGCTTTGTAAAGAAGATCTTAGCTAGAATGATGTTACCAGTCTCTCAGCAGTCACTGGGGATGGCCTCACCACATGGGTGACTCAAGAACTAAAGCAAATTCTGAAACACAACCAGCCCCATATGTTTTCAACCAAATAACCCACCTTGGCTCTTAGAAATGGAGCCAATTCTTAGCTTTTTTCTTCACCTTGATGCCATGAGATGTTAGACCTTTTTCCAAACCTTTTAGGGGAAGGTCTGGAAGATGTAGAATTGTTTTATTATCATTGATTTTTAGAGACAGGAAGGGAGAGAGAGAGAAACATCATTGATTGGTTGCTCCCCATATACGCCCCTCCTGGGGACTGAACCCACAGCTTGGATATGTGCCCTGACAGGGAATTCAAGCTGCCACCTTTTGGTGCACAGGACGATGCTCCAACCAACTGAGCCAGACCGGCCAGGGCAGAACTAGCATTTTTTGAGCATCTACATATGCCATAAGTTTGTATTTTTTTTCTGGGCATGGATGCATCAAGATACAAGTTCTATCCTAAAACATTTTTTAAATATACTTTTATTGATTTCAGAAAGGAAGGGAGAGGGGACAAAGAGAGAAACATCAATAATGATAGAGAATCATTGATCAGCTGCCTCCTACATGCCCCACACTGGGGATGGAGCCCATAACCTGGGCATGTGCCCTGACAGGAATCAAACCATGACCTCCTAGTTCAGTGATGGCGAACCTTTTGAGCTCGGTGTGTCAGCATTTTGAAAAATCCTAACTTAACTCTGGTGCCGTGTTACATAGAGAAATTTTTTGATATTTGCAACCATAGTAAAACAAAGATTTATATTTTTGATATTTATTTTATATATTTAAATGCCATTTAACAAAGAAAAATCAACCAAAAAAATGAGTTCGCGTGTCACCTCTGACAAGCGTGTCATAGGTTCGCCATCACTGTGACCTAGTTCATAGGTCGAGACACTCAACCACTGGGCCACACCAGTTGGGCTTTTTTATAAACCAAAAGATTAGGGGCCCAAGAATCAGGTCTTTTCAAGGCTTCAGGGCATAAAATTAGAAGGAAAGACATCAATTGGAAATAATGAGTATTTTGTCCTATCAGAAATGAAATTCTGCAAGAGGTTTGTGAATGGGGGAGAGGTGGAATCTAACTCATTGACAATGTCTTCGTATTTGTTAGGCCCTATCTCTGGGATGGGTCTCCCTTTAACTCAGTCTACAAAGAGGAGGAGTTGTTGGAAGTCACCTGACCCTGAGTTCCCACCTCTTCTCCTGTCCTTTTCTTCTTCTAGAAGGACTTCTCCCCCGCGACTCACCTACCTGAGTGTAGCGGATGCTGATCTGCTCAACCGGACCTGGTCGCGGGGCGGCAATAAGCAGTGTCTCCGGTACATCGCCAACCTCATCTCCTGCTTCCCCAGCGTGTGTGTCCGCGATGAGAAGGGGAGCCCGGTCTCTTGGTCTATCACAGACCAGTTTGCCACCATGTGCCACGGCTACACCCTGCCGGAGCATCGCAGGAAAGGGTACAGCCGGCTGGTGGCCTTCACCCTGGCCTGGAAGCTGCACTGCCGGGGCTTCCCCGCGCAGGGCAACGTCCTCGATGACAACGTGGCCTCCATAAGCCTCCTGAAGACCATCAAGGCCGAGTTCCTGCCTTGTCGCTTCCACCGGCTCATTCTCACCCCGGCAGCTTTGTCCAGCCAAGTTCACCTCTAGCCCAGCGAAGCGGCAGTCATCTTCCGTCCCCTGAGGATTCACGTCCTCCTTAACTGCCAGTGAAGAGAACATGAGAACTGGGATCAGGAGAATCCCGGAGAAAACATGCAGCCTCAGCCTGACAAGCCTTAACTAGCCCTGTCTTGGGTTTTTACAATCAATAACCAGAAAATAAATAGATAGATAGATAGATAGATAGATAGATAGCCGTAGTCAGGGGTTGCTGCAGCTGTAACAGAGGGGATGACCCTCCTGTGGGATCCACCGCAGGAGAAAGGTCCTGAAGCCAGCAGTTCTCAGCGCAGAAGCAGAAATGACAGCAGGAGGACAATGATTTAACACGGGAGCGTGTGGCTATTGCTTTCTACCTGCCTGGGCTTCCGCTCTGAATTCTCACAACCACACCAGTTCCCTGCTACCCTAAGTAACATTAACCTGGGCCCACACTGCTCTGTCTCCCCAAACGCAATGCCTACCACCTCTGACCCCAGTTCTCTGTGGACTGTTCTGTTTTTTCGTCTTGAGTTCCTGGCTCTTCACTTCTGCCTATGACTCTAGCCTAGAGTTCTTCCCTGGGAGTATTGGGATGAAGTGGTTCTCACATCTGATACAGAGGGCTGGTTACAACACAGCCTCTCCCCCACAGGAGTCTGGGGGGACCTGAGAATGTGCATTTCTAACAGATTCCCGTTGCTTAGTCGCCTTGGATGGGGGAAGGCAGATATTTTAATGCCAGAAATAGATGATGTCAGCATAGGACTGGACCATACCTATCACCTATGCCAGCCTCCTTGTCTATAATTTGCTTTCTCTTAAGAAACTAAGATGCATATATAGATGTGAATGTGGATATGCAGATGTGCATATAAACATACATATACAAACACACATAAATATATAAGTATTTTTCTTTCATATTTTCTGCATATAAACTCAGAATTGTGGTGAGATAATACATTCTAATTCTCTCGTTGCATATGAAGAATTTGAGGACCCGGGAAAACAAATGACTTCAAGATTACACAGATAATCAGCGCTGGAAGCCCAGCCAGAATGATGTCATTTTGATTTCAATCTATTTTCTTTTCACTCAATCGTGTATCTTTTTTGCAAAGGAAATTTAAATGCTTAAATAATTAAATCAATACACTCATTGGTCTTTTATCCTTGTCAGTATTTTTTTTTTTAATTTGGGTTCCAATTGTTTGTGTATATGTATCTTTGGAGGACAGAGATCAACACCACAGGCGGTAGCCAGTAAAAGCAGGCCCCACACAGATGGTTGCATCTGTCTAGTCTGGATAACATTCACTTAGTCACGTAGAAAAGCCACCAGGCAGCTTTCAGAAGCTTTCTTATCTCACAGAGGTTCCCAAAATTCCACCTACAAAGATAAGGAGAAACCCAATGTTAGGTGTTTGTCCTGAGAAAAGTAAACCAACTGGCTGGAGGAGAGCGTCATTTGGATAAAAAAAAATAAGACTCTTGCTTAGGTTGCCCAGAGTTCCTGGTTACCTGGAAATAAATGTCTCCTTGGTGCCAGGGAGAGCAGAGTCCAGAAAGCTCTCGGGACAATATGGTCTAGTAGTCCCTGCCCCCAGGATCCTCATTATCTTGGGCATTAATTAAGCCTGGGTGACTCCTGCCTGATCTATGGGAATAATATTCTAGCCTTATTTTCTTCCTAATAGTAACATGCCTACCGTTTGTTTAACGCTCGACTATGTGCTGACAATTGTGCCAAACAGCAGAGATATATAATGTAATCCCTGTGAAGGAAAAGGTATTGAATTCTGGCTCAGAAGTACTATGACTCACCAAAAGTTATGCAGGTTTTAAAAGTGGCGGAGTCAAGATCAGAACCAGGGGTTTGTGGGACTCTGAAGCCTGAAGTCATTAGGCTAATTGGCCTCTTAAGCAGCTTGGAATTCCTTGGGGACAATTATTCTTTTCTCTTGTTGCTTTCTGAACAATGTACTCCAAATGGCACCCATATTTTGTTTTTAACTTTTATCTTCCAGATAACTAATCTATAATAATAAAGGGTAATATGCTAATTAGACCAGACATCATTCAGGATGAAGCCAGGGCCAGAGCAAAACCCGGATCCCAGGTGCCAGAGGGAAGCTGGTGTCGGCAGCCGGGGGGAAGGAAGGCCTACTCTTGCACAAATTTCATGCATCGGGCCTCTAGTTAGACATAATTGCCCAAATTTCAACCTGGTTTCTGACCTGTTAAGGACTGTGTGGAGCAATTTCTGAATAAGGAAAAGAGAGAGACTCAAAGAGTAGTAAGGGAGCTAGATCAGCAGACAGTCTGATGAAGTGCTGATGTCAGTAACTTCTTCAGTCTAACATGTAAACCGGTGAAGAGTCTTAAGCAAAGTATCCATCTGTTTGGAAATCAGTTTGGGGTGACTATTGCAACAGTCTTAGCAAGAGATGATCCAAGTTTAGCTTGGATTTGAATGCTGGCAGCGATGATGGTGAGAAGGGAGCCATTTACCAGAGCTATTTGGGAGGAGAAGCTGTCAGCACGTAGTGGCTGCTGGATATGATGAGAGAGAAGCATCAGGATGAGTCCTGGGTTTCTATGTTGGCAACCCTGTGGCTGGTGGTGTTTTTCTCTGAGACAGGAAACACCAGAACAGTGCCAGGTCTGGGGCAACTGGAGCAGAGGAATTGTTCAGTTTGGGGTTGTTGAGTTTTGAAATATACAAATAATGAGATCAAGTTGGATATCTGAATCTCAGAGAAGTTGTCTGCGGTAGAAATATGCATTTATGGCCCAGGCACACAGATGGTAACAAAGCCATGTATCTGGCTGAAATGGCTTTGGGCTGGAACTCGAATGCACAGTGATTTAAGGTTGAGTGATGGGGAGGCTCTGGAATGGGGGAAGGAGCAGCAGGAAGATACGAGGAAGGCCAGGAGATGACTATCACAGAAGAGAAAGGAGACAAAATTCAAGACTGGGGGATGATCCATCGTGTCATATTACATGGAGGCCAAGAATACAGAAGGCAATGAAACTTTTCCATTGCACTATCAAATATTTGAAAGACATGGACCAAGGAGAAGCCTGAAGTAAGGATACACAGTGTATGATTCCGTTCACATAAAGTTCAAAGCCAGGCAAAGCTAGTCTCCAGCTGAGAAGTCATGGAGTAGGGGCCCTTCGGAAGGACAGGATCTAGAAGGGAGATGAGAAGTGGCTTCTGGTTTCTGGTGATATTCCGATTCCTGACCTGGTGGGTCATCCAGGTGTGATCACTTTGTGAAAGCTCATTAAGCTGTAGAATCTTATGCACTTTTCAGTATGTATGTTACTCTGCAAAATGTCATGTCCATGAACAGAAAACAGGAGTGGGGGAAATTGGATTTTTACCCAACAATTCCTAAAGTTTATCCTACTGGTATAAAAACAAGTATGCAAATTGTAAAGACTGACAATGAACTAAATAGTTAAGTAACTCACGGATTAAATATAGTACAACCATTGGACGAAACTCTACGGGTCACTGGGAAACTATGACTGCTGACATGGAAAATATGTATGTGATGATGCTAAATGCAAAGCAATGCAAAGCAATTACAGAAAGGTTATGAATCACCGTATTTTAAATTCAACCATGAAGATAAGGAGGGAGTAAGCAGATCGGTAAATAGAAAGTTATGCACCATCTATTTAAGATTCAACTGTGAAGGTAAGGTATGAGTAAGCAGAGAGGTAAATACTTCTGAAAGCTGCCTGGTGGCTTTTCCTGGGAAGACAGGAGCATCTGGTAAGAGGCAGTAAGTATTTCATGGGTGGTCATGGCTGGATACGATGATGAAAGTGAGAGTGGGGAAGGACATGTCATGAGACTAGAGCAGCCGTGGGCAAACTACGGCCCGTTTGAAATGAATAAAACTAAAAAAAAAAAAGACTGTACCCTTTTATGTAATGATGTTTACTTTGAATTTATATTAGTTCACACAAACACTCCATCCATGCTTTTGTTCCGGCCCTCCGGTCCAGTTTAAGAACCCATTGTGGCCCTCGAGTCAAAAAGTTTGCCCACCCCTGGACTAGAGCCACAGCTGTTTAGTAATTATCCACCTCACTAACTACAGATAAGAAGTTTTCTTACAGACCCTGGGAAACTGGAGGATGAAACAAGGCTGTAAAAAGATAAGATGCCTCAATGGGTCCATTACTCAGAAAAGAAATACACTTTGAGAACAGACCAAGGACAGGACAGGCTTTGATTTGGTTGCTGTGCCTGTGAGAGGGTTAACTTGAAACGCAGGCAGATAGGACAGGGGTCCAGTGGGAAACAAAGGCAGGTGGAACACAGGCAGGGGCAGACCCGGCAGTCTGAGCTGGCCTAACCACGGGAACCAACCACGCAAAAATAAAAAAAATGTGTCTGGACTCAAAGCCGGAGGCATGGGAAGCCAAGGGAGGGCCTGCAGTAAACAAGGTGTACGAATGCATAGAAACAGAGAAAGTCCAGCACAGGGACACAGGAAGAGCACATAGAAACAAGGAAAGAACACATAAGTCCTTTGCTGGGCAAAAACAATTGAGAGAATCAGGTGACGACACAGGTAGACACAGAGCAGGCTTGTAGCAAATACATACAAGGCTTTCACGGGCAGCCCTTTAGTGGGTCCTCCCCCGCCCCTTGTGGGGAGTCTAAACCTGCTTGTAATAAATTCCCCACACTGTGCTTAAACCTCTGGTCCGGTAGCTCATTCTTTGGTGTCGAGAGACATGACCCGGGAAAACCTCTGCTCACCGTTCCAGTTATTACCTGGACCCTGCCCCCTCCGAGAGTTTTTCTCAGGAACGCTGACCACTCTCAGGTCCCAGGATCAGGCTGTTTGTAACATCATAGAAGATTAGCCACGTTGGTATCAGACTTTGAGCTCCTGAAGGCGGGACTGCAGACTCTACCCTCCCCTGTCCATGTTACACTTATAGCTCACAGCTGCACGTAGCTATCTTCTCCCTCGTGTGTGTATAACCAGCCAACTGGCAAGGGGGGTCAGAGCAGATTTTTGTGGGTGGCCTGCTGCTCTCCCATGCTGCCGGCAGTATTGGAATAAACACTCATACATGACTCAACCCTGTCTCTTAAATTGGCTCAAGTGGTGACAGGCAGCCCGGACCCCTTGGTTGTCCCGTTACAAAAGGAGTCGATACAATAAGCATGCTCAGCACGGGTGGATGTTGACCAGGTTCGGCAGTTTAAGTGTCTGTGTATTTGAACAAGAATGACCATTCATTCTGCCCAAGACCCACTGAGAGGAAATATATAGGAACAACTGAGAATTCAACCTGCTCACTCTTTGGGAGCCAGATAAGGCAGTGTCATTGGGGCGGGGGAAGGGAGATATTTGTGCATCCTCTAAAAGAAAATCCCATCTAATGTCACAAGTTTTGATTCTCTCCATTTTGCCTTTCTAATCAAAAAAATTGTTTAGTGGTTTGAATTTTGAGAAAGAAATGAAATCACTATGAGTTAAATTTCCGTAAGTTGTCCATGACAATCCCTAAAGTTTTGTATCAACTGTCCCTCACTTCAGGCAACACTAGGGGCAGGGAACAATAAAACTGAACGGAAAACAGCAGATGCATTACAGGATTCCAGGGCAGGGGGACTAGGGAAACTGAGACAGGAAAGGTTAAACAAGGCCAAACAGTGTGGATGCTTTGCAGCCAGCCTGTAATTAACAAGCCATTATCTTCCCCAGCCAAGGACAGAGAACAAATGATTTAAAAAAAAGAAAAAAAAAAAGAAGAAGAAGAACCCTAATGAGAGACTAGGGAAAGGGGAAAGGGGCAGAGAAGACAGCAGTCTCAAGACCTGGCAAGATAAAGTTGCCAGGTGCTTTTTGTGAGTTCTGGGAAGGCCACAACAAAATTTTTTAAAAAGGGGGGTGGGGGGCCTTGAGAATTAATCTGTATCAAAATGGTCAGCAGAGGAAGTTTGAAGCCTATAGACAGGAGGGCATATAACACCTCGGACCCCCACCAACTTGCTTTTCAGATTCGCTGAGAGCCCGTCTGCGCTTCATAAGCCAGAAGTGTAGGTTTGCTTGCTTTGCTTTTTCAATAAAGGTGCACGCTTTAATCGCTTTAATAAGTTGGCTTTCATGCTTTAATTGCTTTAATAAGTTGGCTTTTCACAATGCAGTCAAGGTCTCTCATATACATTCATTTATGTGAGAAGACAAGGATCGAGGTTGGGCACAGCCCTCTCTACGGACTCAGGAGGCTATCCTGTCTGGTAACGCTTCGCTGGTGTCGGTGAGAGGTGCCTATAACAGATGGAATAGCAGAGCACTAACTGCAAAGATGACTTCTTCCTTCCAGCCGGGACGATTGCATTACAATTATTTCAAAGGGGATAATGACAATAATAAAGGGATAAAATACAGAAGGAGGTGTTCTGTCGCTAGAATGAACAGCCTGGTTCCCCTTTCCCAAGTTTCTAATAGCCCACATTTCTCAATCTGATGGAAATCTTCACCCCAACTATACTAGTAAAACCCATTGCTATAGCCCTTTTCTTTTTCTAATGTTGACACTTACCGTCCCTGAAGAATGAGACGGAGGAGGGAATAGCCGCTCCCAGCCTCTCCTGTTACCCCCTCCTGCCTCAGCAGCGCTGGCGTCATGTATGTTCCCAGCCCTGATCCAATTCTGTCCACTTGTTGAGTGAACTTGTCTTTTTCTGGGATGAACTTTTTTTTTCATTTCCTCTTATTCCTGCCCTTGTGTTTTAAAAAGTATGAATAAGAACAGCTAACATCCTCATACTGAATTATTTGCAGCTTTCTCTTCACTAATAGATCTGTTTCTCCGAGGAAAAATATGCTCTAGGTCAGTGATGGCGAACCTATGACACGCGTGTCAGAGGTGACACGCGAACTCATTTTTTGGGTTGATTTTTCTTTGTTAAATGGCATTTAAATATATAAAATAAATATCAAAAATATAAATCTTTGTTTTACTATGGTTGCAAATATCAAAAAATTTCTATATGTGACACAGCACCAGAGTTAAGTTAGGGTTTTTCAAAATGCTGACACGCCGAGCTCAAAAGGTTCGCCATCACTGCCCTAGGTTTTAAACACTATTGAAAGGCTTAGAATGAGACTGTCGGACGTTTAGTTAGTACCATGCAGTTATTGCAGTGAACAGCAGAGGTCAGATTTTAGTTCCAGATTCTTTCCCAAAGAGAGGGCACTTGAATTGTTTCTTGTTGTTACATCAGAATTTCTGCTACGTTTTGCACTATTTCTTTGCAGCAGATTCCTGAGCCTACACAAATTTATTCTAGGGCTTTTGAGGAAAATAAATACATAAAGATAGCAACACAAATTCTGAAAGAAAAACCAAACAGTGTAAAAGGAGAATTAACCCTATCAATATTAAAACATACTATAAGGGTTAGATCATTTAAAGTATAGTAATGCCCCATGATTACCCAAACAATGAGACAGAAAAGAAAGGTCCAGAATTACAAGTACCTAGGAAGGTTTAAATGAAACCAAAGTGGTATTTCAAATCCCTGGGGTAAAGATGGCATTTTATTTATTTATTTATTTTTAATCCTCACTCCAGAAATGAGGGTATTTTTTTCCATTGATTTTTAGAGAGTGGAAGGGAGGAAGAAGAGGGGGGAGAGAGAGAAGCATCAATATGAGAGAGACACATCAATTGGTTGCTTCCCGCTTTCGCCCCAACTGGGGCTGGGAATTGAACCTGCAACAGAGGTACATGCCCTTGACAGGAAATCGAATTTGAGACCCTTCGGTCTGAGGGCCGACACTCTAACCACTGAGCTGGATGGCATTTTAATTAAACAGCAATGAGACAACTAGGTAACAACTTGAAATAAAAAAGTTGATTCATACCTCATACCCTATACCAGAATAACCTCCCAACCGAGCCAAGATATAAATAAATATATACATACATACTTTTCCCGTTTGTCTGTCCATTAGTGGATCTAGGTGAAGGATACAGAAGCTATTTATTATACTCTTCTTTCAACTATTTTTATGTTTGAATTAAATAAAGCATTGGTAAAGGTTGCAGATTTAACCCTAACCGGTTTGGCTCAATGGATAGAGTGTTGGCCTGCGGACTGAGGCGTCCCAGGTTCGATTCCGGTCAAGGGCAGGTACCTTAGTTGTAGGCACATCCCCAGTAGGAGGTGTGCAGGAGGCAGCTGATCGATGTTTCTAACTTTCTATCCCTCTCCCTTCCTCTCTGTAAAAAATCAATAAAATATATTTTAAAAAAAAAAGGTTGCAGATTTACAGGCTCAAAGTGTGTACAAATGACAAACACAAACACAAATCACCACAAATTTAATGTATCCCTGGCCGGCCCACAAACTGGAGGGTCTTGGGTTTGATTCCCAGTCAAGGGCATGTACCTGGGTTTCAGGTTCAAACCTTGATCTGGTCAGAGCCTGAGGGGGAGGCAACCAATCAATTTGTCTCTCTCACATCGATGTTTCTTTCTCTTTCTCTCCCCTTCCCCCCCCTTCAACTCTCTAAAAAAAAAAAAATCAATGGGAAAAAATATCCTCAGGTGAAGATTTTAAAAAATTTTTAATGTAAAATATTTTATTTTAAATGTTACTTTATTCTCACTTTTCCTGCAATGAGTTCTGCTTTATCTTTTCATTGGTAACTTCATGGCTTAATAATTTTTTAATTGATTTCAGAGAGGAAGGGAGAGGGAGAGATAGAAACACTAATGATGACAGAGAATCACTGATCGGCTGCCTCCTGCCTGCCCCACACTGGGGATCAAGCCCACAGCTCAGGCATTCGCCCTGACTGGGAATTGAACTGTGACCTCCTGGCACATAGGTTGATGCTCAACCACTGAGCCATGTTGGCTGGGCATGACTAATAATTTTTAATAAATATTGAAGTGCTATATTTTATTCCACTCAAAAAACTTAAACCCAGCTCTGGCCTGGTGGCTCCATTGGTTGGAGTGTTGTCCCATACACCAAAAGGTTTGATCCCCAGTAGGGGCGAATATAGGATTTAGGAAAACCAAAATACCTTAAACCCAGACAGGAGACAATTTAGCTCAGCAATAGATTATGAAACCAGGAGAGGCAAAGAATGCAGAACTTGAAACAAAGAGGTCTCAAGAAGGAAAGAAAGAGGAATCAGGGCTCCAAAGAAAAGAACTGAAAGACAAATATAGTAGAAATAGAAAACTGATGAATTCAACAATGATGTCTGGCACTGATGTAGGTATTGGAGATACAGCAGTGATAGTTACATTGCAGTGCACAAGATTTTTTTTTTAAATCCCTGCTTTTATTTATTCTAGAGGAAATGGCATTTATTATAGGGCAGGTACTGCTCTGGGACTTTACATATATTAACTTCACCCCAACAACCTATAGCATTGGTGCTATTCTTTTTTTTTTTTTTTTGACACTATTGAGCCCTAATACCTTACTATGGTGTTCTTCTCAGAATGCCCACCTGGGGGCACTATTGAACCGAATCTCTCACTAGGGTGCGGGTGCTGTTCTCAGAATGTCCATAAGAAGGAAAACTAAATATTGCCACAGAGTAAGTGGATGCTACACAGACAAGTTCCCAGAACCAAACTGGAATTACAACTAAATTACCAAAAAATCATCCTGAAGTTAGAGTTCAGAAGGCAGACACCACACTTTCCTGTGCTGAGTCATTCCTTCATTCTGAACAGGCCATCTTTCTCAGGCAGACTTTTGCTATGCCAGCCGTGGGCAAACTACGGCCCGCGGGCCGGATCCGGCCCATTTGAAATGAATAAAACTAAAAAAAAAAAAAAGACCGTACCCTTTTATGTAATGATGTTTACTTTGAATTTATATTAGTTCACACAAACACTCCATCCATGCTTTTGTTCCGGCCCTCCGGTCCAGTTTAAGAACCCATTGTGGCCCTCGAGTCAAAAAGTTTGCCCACCCCTGTGCTATGCAGTTGTCCCATGGTGTGGAGTCTCTGAGAATGACAATTAGCCTCCAGGCAGCAGCAATTGCCCCACCCTATTGGAACATCTCTCACCACACCTGAGGATGATTGTCTGAGGGCTACTTAAGAGTTAATCCAATCAGTCTACAGGCAGAGGCTGGTCTCTGGAGGCTTTGGGTATTTGCCTGATCTCACTAGTCAGAATCAGCATTTGACACTATCCTGTACTAGAGATTGAGAGGCATAGCAGATATACCTAATACTTAGTCACAAACCCAAACAGACAGCCAAAATGGGCGGACAAAAACAACCCCCTAAATGAAAGAACAAGAGAATTCTCCAGAAGAAATAGAAATGAAATGGAGATAAGTAATTTACCTGATATAGAGTTTAGAATAATGATGGTAAAGATGCTCAACAGCATAAAAAAAGATATAGTAACTATGAAAAAGAACAGTCAGAAATATAGGCTGACATAGCACTAATAAAGATCACACTGGAAGGAATACACAGCAGATTAGGAAAAACTGAGGACTGGATCAGTGTATCAGAAGACAGGCATTGGTGCTATTCTTAACCTCACTCTTCAGATGAATCAACTAAGACAAAGAAAGTATGCTGCCTAAAGCCATGCAGCTAATATATGGCAGGATAGAAATTAAATCCAGGGAGTTTGGCTCCATCACTCACACACTTAAATTCTGCACTATATCACATAAGTAGGGAAGAAACTGAAAAAAGAAAAAGGGGGTGGGGGGGAGGAAGGGTCTGAGGAGAAGGAAGTTCAGAAAAACAGTGGAAGAGACACAAATTATGATCAGAGGAAAGGCTAGCTATTAGGAGTATTAAACTAAAGAAGGGCTAGATTCCATACATTTCTTAATGAATTTGTAGTATGGAAAATAAGAAAATAACAAAGGATTGTTCTTAATATAAAAGGACAGAGAGCCCTAGCCGATTTGGCTCAGTGGATAGAGAGTCAGCCTGTGGACTGAAGGGTCCTGGGTTCGATTCCGGTCAAGGGCATGTACCTGTGTTGTGGGCACATCCTCAATGGAGGATGTGCAGGAGGCAGCTGATCAATGTTTCTCTCTCATGGATGTTTCTAACTCTCTATCCCTCTCCCTTCTTTGTTAAAAAAAAAATCAATAAAATATATTTTTTTAAAAAAAGTTGAGAAAGAGGAGTAAGTTGAGAGAGACAGTGGGACCAAGACAATGTCCTATACCATTTTGGCTAAGCCTTGCCCTTGAGGGGTGAATTATGAAGTATGTGTAAGAGGAAAAGAGGGATTATTACTAACAGTTTCTTTGAGTTCATGGACATTCCAGATCAACTAGTTTGCAAACTTGCTAAACAAGAGACTCATTCTTTTCCACCCACTCTTTCCTTTGTTGCTATAACGTAGCACATTATAACAGCGAACTACTTGGGAAATGAAGTCTGACTAAGGATTTCCACAGCTGTCATCCCCCTAACCTGATTACCTACATGCACATTGATTAATATAATAATGTAATGGAAAGAAAAATTGCCTTGCCCCTTAAATTTTTTAATTACAACCTAATCAAGACTGGGTATTAAGATCGTGACCTTTATTTTACTACCCAAGTGATTATTTTATTTTACATATTTAATGAATATTAATACACCCATGTTGAGTCACAGATAAAATGATCTCTGAAATAACATTACCTGCTGCTGCTGGACTTTTGTTTATGCTCAAGATGAGCGTAGGATAAAGAGCACTGGTTCTTATCACTAAATGCTGACTCAGTCACTAATGATGCCATTTCCTGTTTAATAAGTCACTTAGTTATCATACTCAAAGAGAGGGCCGGGCTTATATTCTGGTCTCTACCAGGAGAGGACGGTGATGAATATACTTTAAAACTTGGGATAATGCAGGCAGCTGACACTGAATTACAATTTTAAAACCTCATGTAAGCAGCTACTACTGAGTGCTACGTGAGCCATCTTTTGCAGTTGCCCGGGTGGAAAAATAATTTTTTCTCCCACCTTTATAAATTCTTCTGGCCAGAATCATAATCAAATTAACATGAGACAGATTAACAGGAGAAAATCTCCAGCTTTATCACATGCGTGCATATGGAGGTAGCATAAGAGTATGAGCCCCCAGGACACACTGGGCCGTTGGAGCTTATTGGCCTTTCTGGAGTAAGGAGAGGGGGGCAAGGGTCTGGGGTTTCAAAGGGAAAGTAGGCAGTTCACAGGCAGAGGAGAAAGAGCAAGCATGTGACAGACAAATTCTTGCTGGGCCACCCGGAAACAGTGGGGCACACAGAGGAGTCCAACAAGCAGGCTTTGCCAGGTCTCTCTGAGTCTGCCACAGTTTACTAGTATATGCTAAGGTGAGTGTGCTAAGGTGAATAGTGAAAGTGAATAGCTCCCTTCCTTCAAGCAGGTATTTCTTTAGGCCGGTAAGTTTCTTTCTGAGTCTTTTATTTCTTAAAAATAACCAGTTTAGCCCTAACCCGTTTGGCTCAGTGAATAGAGCATCAGCCTGCGGACTGAAGGTCCCAGGTTTGATTCCGGCCAAGGGCATGTACCTTGGTTGAGGGCACATCCATAGTAGGAGGTGTGTAAGAGGCAGGTGGTCGATGTTTCTCTCTCATCGATGTTTCTAACTCTCTATCCCTCTCTCTTCCTCTCTGTAAAAAATCAATAAGATATATTTTTTAAAAACCAGCTTAAATTAATCAATATCCCAAAAGGCATATTTTTTTTTAAAAAAACTTTTTTTTAATGTTTTCATTGATTTCAGAGAGGAAGGGAGAGGGGGAGAGATAGAAACATCAATGATGAGAGAGAATCATTGATCTGCTGCCTTCTGCATGCCCCACAGTGGGGATCGAGCCAGCAAGCTGGGCATGTGCCCTGACCAGGAATCAAACCGTAACCTCCTGGTTCATAGGTCAATGCTCAACCACTGAGCCACGCCAGCCGGGCAAAAGGCATATTTTGCAATGGTAAACTCTGGTCCCCCTCACAGTTAACCAGCAAACTTAGTATTTTTATCTTTTAACCCAACGTCATGCAGCTTCCAACCAGAGTACCTACCCGAACCAGCACAGATAGAATTCCACTCATTCCATGAAGCTTTTCTTAACTGCTCTAGCTGTCACCTATTTCCCGCCCCCCCACCCCGGACTGGATTTCTTTAACTTCTTTTCAGTAATTGTGGTGCCTACTATACATATTGTTCTTAATTTTTCTTTTCCTGGTGTCATAAGCTTAAAGACAATCTACTTCAGTGGTTCTCCTACTTGGTGGCTGTTAGAATCACCTGGGAAGGTAGTTATCAACTTGCTAGTGCCCCAAGCTGCCCCAGACCAACAGAATCAAATCTCTTACAGTGGGCCAGATAATACTTTATTTAAAATAGATTTTTAAAAAGGAGAGAGAGAGAGAGAGAGAGAGAGAGAGAGAGAGAGAGAGAGAGAGAGAGAGAGAGAGAGCTCTATATCGGTAATCTTCCTTACACGCCATGAAGGGGAATCGTACCCACCACTTTTTGGCGTACAGGACCACCATGCTCCAACTAACTGAGCCAGCCTGCCAGGGCGCATATAACACTTGTTTTTAAAATACTCTCCAGGTGATTCCAATGTGTAATCAAGTTTGAAAAGTAACGAGGTAGTTCAAGTTCATTCAGATTGGAAAATTTGGCTGTTTCATGTCTTCGTTTTGTCTCCTCAATGTGATTGTAAATTCCTCGAAACAGGAATTCTTGCATTTACTTAGCAAGAATAACTTAGTTATTTGTGGTGGAGGCATATCCAGCAAACAATAAAGAAGCTCCATTATCTAGTTGATCCATTAGTCCTTTCAGACAGGGCGGCTTAAAAACAATACACCTGCCTGCACCTGGTCTGACTTATTCGATTAAGGGAGGCCTGAGCTTCATGAACAGCCATCCTCAAGAAAACCCTGATATTTCCCAATAAATCTGATGTTTGCATGCGCATGACCTGTCATAATGTGACAAGCTCATTTATTTCTAAAGATGAAAAACATTATCTGAACAAATCTATTTACCAACAGACCCAATAAGAGTAAGTGAGCCACAGAGTCTTTGCTGACAGACCCTTGTCTGAATTGGGAATTCCGTGGCCAAAGGCACCGATAGGCTCTCACTCTGGAACCCTGTAATAAGTGTCACAGAAACCTTCAGCCCAGATGTAGAAATGCGAGCTGTAGCCAATACGCTGAAATAAACATTTCTTGACCATCCCATTTGCCACAACTCTTTGCATTTCCTGAGTTTTAAAAGTGAAGCCCTATTACCGTATTACTTTGTTTGATTAATGTACTGATTCAAGAGAGGTATTGATTCATTTCCTAATGCCAGAGCCACCCCAAGCTGTTTGCAGCCAAACCACTAGAAATCCATTCTGTGGCAGATTTTCCCTTCCCTTTCACCCCGGCCTCTCCCTGCCCCAACAATATTCCTATTTCACTTCAGGGCGTGGCACTATAAACTTTCCAAATTAACAAATGGTAAAGCAGCCAAAGACCAGCAGGAACACACCTGCACTAAAAATCTAATTAGGTTTATTTATCTCGCTTCAGCACATCAGAATGCACCTTTGAGAAATTCTGGGACATGTCATTAAGTGGAGTTAGGAGGCACATCTCAGATCAGACTTAAGTTAGCCGATTCTAAGGAAGCAGGAGCAGGTCTTGATTAGATCTTGTCAAGGAGAGGGGGCAATGCAGAGAAAGGGTGCCTGGGCCATTTTTATCCAGCAAACCAGAGAATTCAAGCAGGAGCGGAATCTTTGGTAAATCAGCAGGGCCAATTATGTTAGCCATAAGGGGGGTGGGAGGGGGAGATGTTTGATCTTTTTTATGGTTTTGTGGTGGCCTTGTCTCTGGTCACAGCTTGTCCTTTACATGGCCAATGTTTATATTATGTGAGTGTTCATTACGTGCCATTGGCACCAACACGGCCTGGCTGCCAGCAGGGCTGTCTTATTTTTACTTTTCCACAAGCAAAAAAACAAACACCTGTTTATTAGGCCAGTTTTCCAGGTCAAGAATTTTAGATCTGAGAGGAGAAGAAAGCTATAAAATATCGCCATGGCTATAAAATAAAGCCAGAGGCCTGCAAGTAGGGGGTAAACCTCCTAAAGGCAAAGGTACTAGAATAACTGAGAATGAGAGTAAAGTAGAAGAATTTAAAATAACGTCTGAATCTAATAGGCAAATGAGAGGGCCAGGTTCTTGGCAGGTTGGGCTACCAACGACAGGCTTCCTTTGACACTACCAGGGTGCAATGTCTGCTGTGACTTTTCGGACCTCAGGGATAGAAATTATTTTACTACCTGACCTGCCCAAAAGTATAATAGGCAATTCAGAGAGCCAATGGGGTTCTTTACACCGTTCTCACCTTTTAGGCACTTGGAGACATTAAAGCACAGCAGACAGCACCACCCTGGAGGCAAGCCACCTGTTTCTCTGGTCTACATTCTTTTTAGGCTTTGTCTCATTGAAGCTCAATTTACTTGGCATTTCCTCTTCATGTTCTTCTATCCATTTACATACAACTTCTTGACATCTAGAAATTCAGGTGCTATGTGATGGGTGACTCTCATTTCTCAACAAATGGGTTTTTCTCATTCTCCAGTATCGAAATGCTGAATACTGAAATATCGGAGCAATAAATCTTGTGGTTTACAGTAGGCTTCCCTCAGAATACAGACTTCTTCATTGGAATTTCCCCAATATTCCTCTAAAGAAGGACAATACGGTGTTCTTGTTGCCCATTGAAAGCAGAAAAAAAAAAAAAAAAAAAAAAAAAAAAGGCCTGGAGTTTATCTAAGCTGACTTTTGGTGATGTTTCTCATAAAGTTGTCCACGGACTGCTAGCATCAGAATTACTGAGGATCTTGCTAAAACCCCATATTCTAAGCCCTACCCCAAACCTATAAGAACAGAATCTGAAAGTAGGTTAAGGCATTAATTTGCAGGTGATCTTCATGTACATCAAAGTTCATTTGCTATCTCTTATTTCTGGATAGAGAACTTGATTTATGTTACTACAAATAAAGAAGAATTCTTCAAGAGAACAAGCAATCTGG
>NW_005355115.1:220755-222538 GCF_000412655.1 Myotis brandtii
CATGTCCCCAACACCTAGAATAGTGTCTGACAGTCAGCACACACTCAGTAATTACTGGTCAAGTAAATGAACAGGAAAGAACATGAAGTCATAGGCTTAAAATAGGCAGGTAATTTCTGGCTCCACTCTTTATTAGTGCTTGACCTTGGGCAACTATGGAACCTCCCTGTCCTTCAAAGTTTTCAAGGAGACTGGAGTAATACTTCTGTTATCGGTGGAAGTGGGGTTCCTGGAGTACCTACCACTGGAATAAGCACTTGCAGAGGATGAGATATGGCAGAACGCTTTATTCCATGGAATTGCATCCTTTCCGCAAAGCTAGAAGCAGATCAGAGTCCAGAGTTCCCTTTCCATGCTGGCGCCCATTAGTTGCAGTCCATTAGTCCATTGTGTGTGGGGCCGCATGACCATGGCTAGTTGCAGTCCATTAGTCCATTGTGTGTGGGGCCACATGACCATGGCCATGTGGGGGAGCACAAGGGAGCCCCACAAGCCCAAAGTCACAAAAGTCCCCAGAGCAGCAAGAGGAAGAAGAGCCTGAACTCCTTTATTCAGGGGATTAAAATGCCCCAAATCTCCTGCCCTTGCAGTGGCCACTCCCATTCAGGCCAATGACCTTTCTGACAGCAAGCACCTTCCCCATGTTACCCCAACTTTACTGGGCATGCTCTAGCTCCCCTTTGTTGGACCCCTGGGGAGTGTAAAGTTGTAGCTTCCTGGTGAAGCTGCCCAATAGACAAGCCTGTAGTATGGGGCCTTCCCTATGCTCGTTTCCTGTTATTAATAACTGGTTAATCACAACAGTATCACTAATTCCTTAGTTTGCTGCAAAGAGTGAGTTTTAAATCAAAAACTTCAGTGAGCTATGATTTACCAGAAACCAGCCCAAGGTCAGGCACCGAATCCGCCAGATCTGACCCACGTTTTCTCACGCCTACCACACTTTTCTTAATTCTAAGACCCGGCAGACTACCTGGTCCTTCATATATGGGCAAACATTTCTACCACTGCAGTCGTTTTTCTAAAGCAGAGAGGAAAACTGCGCATTTTCTAATGAAACAAGCACCTGTTAGTAAGAACGGACAGGACATCACACACTAGGCTCCCATTTTCCAGTTAGCCTCCGCGAAGATGAGTGTGGCAGGGGGGCTCGCGAGAGGTAGGTGCCAAGAGCACACGGAGATACATCTATTTTCAACCTCTGGAGTTTAAGGGGGGCGGGGGGCGGTGACGGGGAAAATTAAAAAAACAAAGCAAAACACAACGACATGAACACAACCCTTTAAATCCTCAAGACGTTCGTTTAGCGCTTTGTTTCCATTTGGTCCACGGCACTGAGGCCTCCCTGGGAAGCACGCTGATGAGCACCAGAAGGGAGACAGGTGCGGCCCGCCCCACAGACCCAGGCTTTCCGGAGGGGGAGCAGCAAACCACGGCCCTTTCCCCACGGGGGTCGCCTTCCCCAGTCTGGTCCTGGGATCGCCATTCGGTCACCTGGGCAGCGGGCGGGGTGGGTTCGGGGCGGACAGGAACCCTTTTCGGAAGAATTTGATCAGGTCAGATAACTTTTTCAGGAACTTCCTTGTTCCTTCACTAGGAGGAGTGTCCTTGGGAGATACTTCGTTGGGCAACTCGAGGTGCGCAGAGTGGGGGTGTCCGGCGCCCCGGCTCCGGGGGAGCGCGGAGAGCGCAGAGCCGGGTAGACGCGAGGGAAGGAGGGACAGACCGGAGCTACGACCTCGGGAGGTCAGGCTTTTGTCTTTAAAAGGCTGAACGCCGCGGG
>NW_005355115.1:223456-224435 GCF_000412655.1 Myotis brandtii
GTGGTCACGTTCCGCACCCACGGCGAAGCGGGTAGTGGGGCGCAGGGACCCCTGGGCACGGAGAGAGGCACCCCGAGTCCACGCTGCGGAGAGACGGTCTTTTCTCGGCCACGAGGCCCCGAGTCCCCGAGGAGATAAGCGGAGGAGGGGCCGGGGCGATGCTCCCCTCCCGGACCCCCAGCCCGCAGTTCAGCAGCAGCGAGGACTTGGAGAGGCGGGCGCGGGGCTCGGGGCCGCTGAGCGCACGGAACACAGACGGGAGAACCGTAAGCAACGCACTACCTCTTCTGTGGCTGAAACACGGTGAGGGCCTTGGAGACGCACGCCGTTCAGAAAGGGTCGGTATTTTGAAATTAACAGCATGTGGGACTTTGGAAATAAGGAAATCTGTTGTTCGTTCTCATTTTGCAATACCTCTCGCTCATCTGTTTTCCGCTCACCCGCTCTCTCTTGAAGACTTCAAAGCAGAACGTTTTAAAAGCTGAAAAGGTAAAACAGAGCAGCAAGTAAACAGTTTTGACTTTCTCCTGATGTGCACTTTTTTCTTTGTTCACAGTTCAGTGTTAGGGAGAAAACAGAGGCGCTAGGAATGGAAGGGAAGAGAGCAGAAAACTGGGCGCCCACAGGGAAATGCCATTTAAAAAAGCTTTACCCCAAAGGGTCTACTTGACTCCAGTAAAAATGCTTTTCATCTGAAACATTTAATTATCTTAATGTTTGAAATACCCAGATACATCTTCTGATCTAAAGGTGGAAATATATAGTTTGCCGTAAAATGACTATGTATATTTTTCTTGTCCATGGTTATTTGATTAATAAGATATGTAGTCAAGACCGGAAAATACTTCTTTCTCTCCTGATGCTGTTGACAACATATTTCTTCTGGTGCTATGGAAAGAAGTCATTTTTATTTTACTTATTCCTCTTTTTATTAAATTCCATCTTTATTATCCCTTTAGTAGCGTGGCGTGGTTTGGGA
>NW_005355115.1:224593-226082 GCF_000412655.1 Myotis brandtii
ACTGCTGACTGACAGGGCTGAAGGGGAGGTATTTGGTTACCGAAAGAATTAACAAGACAAGGGACTTGGCTTTTGAGGAATAAGCTGTTCAACAGTGTCCCCTCCCTTACCGGCTCCTCCCTCTCTGCCCCTTGTTTTCAGTTTAGAGCTTGAAATACCCTCAGATATCCCCTGACCCACTCCTTGCCTCCTGGCAGACAAGATTGGTCAAGTATGTCCCTATTTTATAGATGGGCCAGCCGTGGCCTAGAGGTCATGTGGCTTGTGTAGGTCACACAGCTGGTGATGCTTCTTCTTACAAATAATACAGGTGGCCGTGTCCCAATCAAACTATTTATGGACACGAAAATTTGAATTTCATATAACGTCCCAATGTCATGAAATATTATTCTTATCATTTATTTAAAAATGAAAAGACATTCTTAGCACACTTCGCCATAGGAAACAGTGATGGCCTGATTTGACCTGTGGACCGTTGTTTGCCGGACCTTGTATGACCGGTCATAAAATTCAAATGATAAAGGGCTTTCACTCTTTGATGTGTAGCAGAGTCCCTGGCATGTGGTCAGGATATTCAGGGCAAAATTCAGACAGGAGACTGGAAATCCATGTTGATTTCTACTGAAACGATGAAGCATTTATGGGTGAATAGGATGTAAATGTAAACCAGCACGCATTTTCCTTATATATAGGTGCTATTTCAATAATTCCAGAGAAAACCAGCTGTACTAAGTAAGGCAAGGATAGGATCGTCTCTCGCCTAAAGGCTGGGAATGGCCTACTTCTAGGGGGTCAAAGGTGACGTTGGGTTTTCCAACTCACGTTCAGGAGCAGTACTAGAGTCAACTGATGTCCCTGAGCCCTGCAAGGCCTGTTGGCTGGACAGTCACCACTAACAGTTCTCAGGCCCATGAGCCACTCACTTGAGAGAGGAATTCAGGACCTGAGCTCATTTGTGTCCAAAAGTGCCTGGTGGGTAGAAAAGGTAATAAAGATCCCATAAAGTAAATTACCTCCCCTCCCACCCCCCACCCTCAACAACCCTGCCTGACTATGAGGTTAAACTTCTTGGCTGACAGATTTCAAACCTGAGTTAGTAAATTTCATTGTGAGTCATCGTATGCCCCACGTGATAGAGCATTGACTAGTCAACAAGAAAAGCCTTTTAAACATTGATCAAAAACAGCATCATTTGGTTGCCTTCTCTATGGAGTTCAGCTTGATCTCTGTGTGCCTCTGTGTCCTTATTTGTTAAATAGGGATAATAGATTCTATCAACCTCATAGGGGTTTTTCCCGCCCTAGGATTAAGATAAATGAAAAATACTTAGAACAATGATTGGCATGTAGTGAATGTTCCAAGTTAGCCATTATTATTATTATTACTAGAGGCCCGGTGCACAAAAATTTGTGCACTCGCGGGGGAGGGGGGTCCCTCAGCCTGGCCTGTGCCCTCTCGCAGTCTGGAACCCCTCGGGGGATGTCCACCT
>NW_005355115.1:226277-294176 GCF_000412655.1 Myotis brandtii
GCTGTCAGCCTGGCTTGTGGCTAAGCAAAGCTCCCCCTGTGGGAGCACACTGATCACCAGGGGGCAGCTCCTGCATTGAGCATCTGCCCCTGGTGGTCAGTGTGTGTCATAGTGACCAGTGATTCCCAGTCATTCTGCTGTTAGGGTCAATTTGAATATTACCCTTTTATTATATAGGATTATTATTATTATTATTAGTGTTATTCTTTTTTAAAAATATGTTATTGATTTTTAGAGATAGAGGAATGGAGAGGGATAGAGAGATAGAAACATCGATGAGAGAGGAACATCATTGGTCAGCTGCCTCCTGCAGGCTCCCACTGGGGATCGAGCCTGCAACCCTGGCATGTGCCCTGACCAGGAATCGAACTGGCGACCTCTTGGTTCCTGGGTCGACACTACTGCTGAGCAACACCAGCCAGGCATCGTGTTATTGTTATTTTTAGTTCACTTTCATCCTAATCAGGCTTCAGTCTTTTGCTTAATAAAATCAGCTGAAGGCATACAGCCCAAGAAATCACATTGAACTCAAAACCAGTGGTTTTTATTCACTCTTTTCTCCATTGCTGAAAGAAGACTTATTTCTAGCTTTTTCCAACACTTAAAGTATCAGTAAATACATTCCTTAAATTCCTTAGAAATGACCTCGTCTTTGTAATTAAGATTCACCCTAAGGTTCAGAGACCTACTGTGCACCATGCTTGTGTCTTTGAAGGGGTTTCACACACTGCTTAGTTCCTGGTGGCTGGTAGGAGCTTTGAATTCTTTCTTTAGGACCTGTCAGGTTAGTTTGTTTTCCCTCTGGGATTCAAAATCTGATGCTCTGTTGTAAGAGAAAAGCAGAATGGGCACAATTAAGTTTCCATTTTATAGTATCTCCTTTCTTTTAAAATGCTTTTATTCAAGTCAGCTCAACTCCATTTGTTAGGATAAGGGTCTCAAAGTCTGGGCAGTTCTTACTAAATGCTGTTCTTGCTAAGTGTTAAAGTGGAGCACAGTATTTTGTAGGAAGAGCTGTCAATACGATGAGCTTGACAAGAATCCAACCTGATTAAGTGTAGCCAGCTGCAAAGAACAAATCAATATGTAATTAACCAAATAGTGGCTATAAGCAATGGCTAAGCCTCCGTTTCAGGGAGGTGAGTTTTTTATGTGAATCCCGTTTCCTTTACTTGGTTCAAGTAGATACAACTACCTAATGACTGAAGGGAGTAGCCAAAGAACATACATGCATAACCCATAGACAGAGACAACAGTGTGGTGATGGCCAGAGGGAGGGGGGCGCGAGGGCTGGGTGGAGGTGGGCAAAGGATGAGCTGGGGAGAAATGGGGACACCTGTCATAGTAACAATAACAATAAATTTAAAAAATAAAACTACCTAGTAACAACCATGTCTAATGGAGCACCCCAAAGAGTGAACCTCCCCCCAACACTTTCATCCAAATATGTTGAGGTGATTTTTAACTCTTTTAATTAAAAACTCTTTTTAAAGCGCTTACCAACCTCCCTGTCAAATGCCTGCAATGTACTTACAGATTTCCTTTAGACAGATGTCTCCCTGATATGAAAAGTAGAAAGTTGAAGTGCTGTTGAATTTGCTTCACAGATTTTCCTGGTCCCAGCAGAACTTTGTCCTGTGAGGAGCCGGTGGAGTCTTGCCATTCACAGAGTCCTGGGAGTGAATCAGGAGAAACGTGGCCATCATCAGTACTAAGATGTCTCTGGGAATGGCTGGATGTTGGCTCTTTGGTCTCACCTTCACCTCACCGGAAAATGTGATCATCTAAAGTTGTCTTAGGTGGACGAAACCCAGCAAGGACTTCCCGAAGCCACCTGGCCGCTCAAGAGACCATAGACAGTATCACAGTCACATAACCACCATGGATCGGGCAAGTGTCAACCTCTCTTAGAACCTTTGTCCACAACCTCCATCACTTTTGAGATTCAATACATGACTTGCTATTGAGAGAGAGAGAAAGCTTTCTAGTAAAATAAAAAGTTATGTCCACTGCAGAAAATTTGAGGAAATATTTTGCTAGGGCAAAGAAAAATAGAATAAAAGAAAACAAACTTACCCATGACCCCACATCTCTTTTCATATTTGGTATGTTTCCAGTCTGGTTTTATTGCTTTCATTCTATTTTTATATATGTATATGTACACTTTTCTGAGCATAAACTATGTATATATATATATCAAAGCTGAGTATTATCTTTACACAAACTAATGTATGCTGATGCTTCTCAAGGTATGGTCTGTGAGCCTGCAGCCTGGACATTCTCAAGAAAGTTTAGAAATGTGGAATGTCAGGCCCCACCCCTGATCTGCCGAATCAGAATATGCAGCTGACCAAATCCCTAGGTGATTCACATTAAAGTTTGAGAAGTCACAAATCAATATATACCAGACTTCACTCTTTTGTAATCTAAATGTTAGAGAGATTGACATTACAATGTATGTATTTCTGTATCCCACTTTGTCACTTATAAAAAGTTGTTATTTTTTCCTGTGTTCATTGCCCCTGGTTGACAATGCTGTGTAAATAATACTGTATAGAATTATGAAAACATTTAGAGATTACAAAAGAGGGAAGTCTGGTAGACATTGATTTGTGACTTGGCAAAGAAAGGTCTAAAAAGCTTTGTAATTTTTAAAAAGGCCTTATTATTCTAAAATTTTTCCTAATAAAACATTGATTGATTATGGGAGTTAGAACTACAGACATGTGGGGCTTACAGACAGATACATACGGTCTGGGAAATGCATTTTCCCATTGTAGGCATTTTCATCTTTGTGTGAACATCATAAAGTGTGCTCACAAACCTACATGGTACAGCCCACTACACACCGAGGCTCTATGGTACAGCCTATTGCTCCCAGGCTACACACCTGTGCAACATGTTACTGTACTGAATACTGTAGGCAATTGTAACACAATGCTAAGGATTTGTGTGTCTAAACATAGAACAGGTACAATAAATATACAGCATGAAATATAAAAGATTGAAAAATATATATATAAAAGATTGTACACCTGTGTAGGGCACTCACCATGAATGGAGCTTGCAGGACTGGAATTTGCCCTGGGTGAGTCAGAGTGAATGCTGAGTGAATGCGAAAGCCTAGGACAAGACTACACTATTGTGGCTTTTATCAGCACTGTACACTCAGGCTACACTACATTTATAAAACAAAATGAGATGAAGTCAAGCACAAGAGAAAATAATGCAATCAGGAGACATGCTAAACACAAGATGTATCATGAGGCTTTTCATTATAAGTAGAGTATGCTGTAAAATAGTGATAAAAAGTATAGTATATAACCATAGCCAGTTTAGCTCGGTGTTTAGAGCAGGGATCCTCAAACTACGGCCCACGGGCCACATGCAAATACAAATATTGTATTTGTTCCCGTTTTGTTTTTTTACTTCAAAATAAGATATGTGCAGTGTGCATAGGAATTTGTTCATAGTTTTTTTTTAAACTATAGTCCGGCCCTCCAACGGTCTGAGGGACAGTGAACTGGCCCCCTGTTTAAAAAGTTTGAGGACCCCTGGACTAAAGGGTCGAGGGCTGGTGCAATCCCTGGCCCCTGTTGGGGCAGGTGCAACCAATCAATGTGTCTCTCTCACATCGATGTTTCTCACTCTCCCCTCCCCGCTCCACTCTCTAAAAATCAATGGGAAAAATAAACCCGGGCGAGGCTTAACAAAAAAATTTAAGTAGTAAACACAAAAACAAGTAACACAGTCATTTATTATCATTATCAAGTATTATGTAGTGGACATAATTGTATGTGCCGTACTTTTGTGCACTTGGCAGTGCAAGAGGTTTGATTGCATGAGCAACATCACAAACCCATGAGTAATGCTTTGCAGTATGACTTCAGGATGGTTACCAAGTCACCAGCCAGATAGGAGTTTCTCTGCTCCATTATAACCTTATAGGACCAGCAACTTCCATGTGGTCCCTCTTGACGGAATATCTGTATGCAGCACATGACTATTTCAGAAATGTGGTTCTTTCATTATCTAAGAATGTGAAACAATATACACACAAAAAAAACACCCTTAGGGAAGGAGGGCAACAAGTCATTAATGAGAGCACAGCTGCAACAGTTCTGCAGGCCAGCCAGGACTTGTCAGCACTTGCAGTAAATTGCTAGGAGGTGGGGGGAAGGTGACACCTGAATTGTAATCACCTGATTCAGATAAGAAAACAAAGGCTGTTGACTGCTGAACATCTGGACATCTTATAGCTCTACTTTCCTCTTTCATTCGAGCAAAAAGCTTTGTAGCTTCTCCAGATAAGAAAAGAAAGAGTTCCGTGTACTTTGGAAAGACCTAAGGAATTATAACCAGCTCTCAGGCACCAGGCAGACAATAGGTAACAAAACAAGATTTGGTTGCTTCAAAGCAAGGCATTAACTTTACATTCTAACTCCGAGTAAAATGGAATTCTGAGTGCTTTTAGGAGACTGCAGCCTTCAGCACTAAGGACACAAAAATATTCAGAGCCTGATATAGGGAGTCGGCCAGCATCACTGTGCTTGGCAGGGAGCAAAGGCAGGCAGGGCAGTGGGAAAACTTCACAGTGACTAACGTGACCACATTATCCTCAGCTTGACTTCAATTTAGGTTTCTTTGTCTGTAGGCTCCTGACCTCCCTTTTTCCGAGAGCATTTACTTGAGAAAACCTGCAAGTATGAATTCTTTCTCTGCCCTTGGAGATGTAAATCTCCCAACCTCTGGGAGCTTCTACAACCTAGGAGTGTCTTTCTTAAGGTCCTGGGAGCCATCCCTTTGAAAGGTAATCAAGAATCAAGAAAGACCATACCCCTACCACACAGTGTCTGCAAGGGGGTAGGAGCCCAACCTTTTTAAGCATTAGTTAGCAAACAGATGGCTGACACTGACCACCCTCCCTAATGGCTTTCCAGTACTCTTCCACCAGCTCACCCCAGTGCCTCAAAACCCTCCCACCTTTTGTTTCTAAGGGGTTGAGTTCACTCTCTCCTATTGCGTAGTCTTGAATAAAGTCTTACCTGCTTAACTTTGGTGCAATTTTTCTTGGACAATAGAAAAAGGAAGGCTTCGTGTATGCTCTGATAGTATGGGAAAGCTGGAGGTCGACTATGTAGAGTGGCTTCTTATATGGTTGGTTTGGGGCTTTCTCTGGTGGGTCCTGAGTTGGAATGGTGCAATCAAATAGGGAAGCTGGCAGTCAAATAGGGAAGCTGGCAGTCAAATAGGGAAGCTGGCATTAACCACATCCTAATCTCTTCTGGGCTGATTGCAGCAGAGGCTACAGTTTAGCTTCCCAGGCTAATTGCTCCAGAAGTTGTAGGCCAGAGTTCTACAACATGACAAATAGTATCAATCTCGTAGGGTTTTCTTCTAGGAGTAAGTTAAAAATACAATGCCTGCCATACAAGAAGTATTCAAACTTAGCTATGATTATTGTTGTTTAGTTCACTTTTCATTCTAACCAGGCTTTAGTCTTTTAATTTTTTAATTTATTGATTGATTTTTTTAGAGAGAGAGGAAGGGAGAGAGAGAAACATCAATCTTTGTTCCACCCACGTATGCATTCTTTGGTTGATTCCTATATGCAACCTGACCAGGGATCAAACTGCAAACCTGGCGTATCGGGAGGATGCTCCAACTGAACTACCTGGCCAGGGCCTGGTCTTTTATGTAATAATAATCTTTTTTTTTAAAAAAAGAGCAGAAGGCATACAACACAAGAAATCATGTCAAACCCAACCTAGTGTTTTTAACTAATACTCTTCTTTGTTTTCCCCCCAGATATTATATATGGTCTGGACATTGTCCATATATATACTTAATTATTAATTACAAGACTATCTTAAAAAACAGAGTTGGTAACCAGAAGACCCAGTCACAGTATTTTTTGGGGGGGAATTACCACATATTTTTCATTTATTTCTTAGAAACATCCAGAATGCAAGTAGTTTCTTATGGGGGTGAACTCTGCTTCGGCGTAGTTCAGCCCTGACTGGTGGCACCCAAGATGCTGTATAATGGATTGATGTCACCTCACTGAGAGTACAGTAAGATCTGTACAGAGTCCACCTGAGCAAAGGGTCTTCCTCAGTGATCACTGAGGTTACTGAGTGCGTAAACTTCATCTTCAAGCTGGTTTGTTGTACAACCTGCCCCAGGCACAGAACCCTGAGTGTCAAAAGCTAATTTGTGTGCCCACTGGATCATTATTCGGCTCATGTCCTACTTCCAAAAAGTCTTGTGAAGATTTATTTTGAAAGCCCACCAGGTCCATGGGCAAGTGGCAAAATTATATCCTGAATTCAACTTGGCAGAAGGATAGAAAGGTTTAAGTGGCACCAGATAAGTTTTACCAAACCAAGAAAACTTTGATGGAGGACTTCTGAACACAGTCCACTTCTGTAAGATTCTCTCACTACTGATGTTCATATCTTAGAAGCCCTAAGCTTTCCTGTGGACTTCCCAATCCAACCTCAATATTGACCCACATTCCTAAGATTATGAGGTTCAGGCTAAGCAATCTTTTTGTCCCAACACAACTGGGTGGGGAAATGTGCAGACTTATGAGTAAAATAATCTTATAATCAAAATGTTGGAGTAGAAGAGAAAAGATTCTGTGGCCCCTCTTCAGTGGCATGCCAAGGACTAGGCACTGGGCAGAGTTTGCCCAGAGGTGAAAAAACACAGTGCACCATCTTTAGAGATTTTAAACAATGGTAAAGACGGACTAAAAGTCAGTCTGCTTTTTATCATTGCCAGGTGCTTAGTGATAAAATACTACTCTCCTGCGGGGGGCGGGGGGGGGGGCGGTGGTTGTTGATCTAAATTCTAAAAAATTCCTATGATTACTGTGTGAATTTTAATAATATAGATGTAAGCTTCAAATTAGCACTTTTTAAAAATATTTTTTCTATATGGAAACTAAGGAACTCTCAGTGTTGTCCCCTAATGTCTCTCTCTCTCTCTCTCTCTCTCTCTCTCTCTCTCTCTCTCTCTCTCCCCACATGCACACAAGGAATCAGTTTCATGCACTTATTCTGAGAGTCAGTTCCTAAGGGTTCAGAGTCTTTCAAACTCACTTGGAGTGTACTTTGTGTCTCCAACCCCTATGTATTCCTGCATTTCATGAGCAGATTCAACCCTAGCTGACGTAGCTCAGTGATAGAGTGTTGGCCTGTACACCGAAGAGTTGCAGGTTTGATTCCGGTCAAGGGCATGTAGCTGGGTTGCAGGTTGGATCCCTGGCCCCGGTTGGGGCACATGTGTGAGGCAACCAATCAATGTGTCTCTCTTACATTGATATTTCTCTCTCTTTCCTCTCTCTCTCTTCACCTCCCTCCACCCCTCCTTTCTACATTTTTAAAAGTTGAATGACTGAATCTGATCAAAGTTAGGGTGAGTTTCCAAATATGAGAACTGATAATATTAGCAAGTGTTTTTTAAATTTAAAAAGTCAACAGTTCAAGATCTGTCATTTTAAATCATGGATGAAGTAATGTAAGCCTAAATTTGAAGCAGTCCGTGAAATTTTACATTATAATGGTAAAAAGTATTTCTAAAACTTGAAAGCTGTTTCTACATTCTTGCTCAGTAGCAAAGGTTCTTATTCAGAGGCCTCAATGGGTCCATGACCAGCCCCAGGGAAAACTGTGTGGGTATTTTTTCAGTTCATTTTTCTGGGAAAACGAAGCACAGCTGTACCAGATTCTCAAAGGGCCTTATAATCTAAACAATTAAGTTATTGAGCAAATCATCCACAAAAATTCCAGTAACATTTCAGAGTGGGAGTGAGGAATGGGAAAAATTACAGAATATCAGTCCGTTAAACTGAGAGTCGGTTTAAGTTTAACAGTAAGAATAACAGTGGCTAAGAATAAAAACAGTACTGAAGTGAAGTCAGGGGAGTGGCTGCATGAGAGAGCCCCTTGATTTCTCTTTTCCAAGTTTCAACAATTTGAACAGCTACTCAACAAAAGCAACCCACAAACGCACCTGAGGGATCAGAGAGATCCGCCCATTGAAACATCCAAAGGTGGTCACAGGGAAACAAATGGGGGAGGCAAGAAGGGAGAAGGGCTGAGAGTGGAGGTGAGACGGAGGAAAGGCTGAGATGACCCAGGGACGCAGCCCTATGGCCCAGAGCCCTCGGAGGGGCTCAGCCCGGAGAGGGCAGGAATCCTGTTGTGGCCGGCGCTTCCTTCAGCCCGGAGGAGCAGAGAGATCCGGTGGGCACTCCTGCAGGAGTGAGCAGCCTGAGCAGCGGCTGAGGCCAGAGACTTGGGCAAGGACACAGCACAGAGTGCAGCTGTGGTTGCTGGGTAGTGGGCATTCCAGACAGAGGAACAAAGCATACAGCCCAGCTGGCCTGCAGTCTCCTGGAATTGCGGAGCACATTATCTGCAAACCTGAGAACTGGTACTACAGAATCATATCTTCCCTTGGGCAAAGGGTGCACTCTGTGACCGGTGCCAGGGTCGGGGCTCAGGGGGGACCCCAGAGAAGTCTGAGGTCGCCATTACTGAAGGGCAAAATGACAAAGAATCTGGCCGGTTCCTCCAGCCTATCCCATCCCCAGACATCTCTGTTGCACTGATACCAGCGTCTGACTGCAGGGGCGCACTGGGATTTCACAGAGCTAAAAACTTGTGATTTGGCGCCACCTACTGGAAAGTAATAGAAAGACATCTTTGTATTAATCTGCTAGAGAAGTGCCCAGACAAGGAATCCATCAATTACCAAGAATAAAAAAGGTAGCGAGGCAGCTCAGAAAGAATATGATTCTCCAGGAAACATGCTTAAGGACATGGAAATATATAAGTGACAGAATTCAAGATCGCAGTTCCGAAAAGACTCAACAAGATGAGAGAAAATACAGACAGGCAATTTAATGCTTTCAGAAAACAAATTAATGAACAAAATGAGTACTTTACCAACGAGATTGAAACTTTAAAAAGAACCAAACAGAGCCCTGGTTGGTATATCCCAGTGGTAAGAGCACCGGCCTGTGCACTGAAGGGTCGTGCGTTCGATTCCCGGTCAAGGGCATGTACCTGGGTTGCAGATGGATCCCCTGAGTGCCTGTGGAAGGCAGCCAATTGATGTGTCTCTCTCACATCAATGTCTATCTATCTATTATTTATCTATTATCTATCTATCTATCTATCTATCTATCATCTATCTATTTCTCCCTCTCTTCCACTTTCTCTGAAAATCAGTGGAATATATCCTGTTAGGATTAAAAAGAAAGAACCAAACAGAAATTCTGGAGAATAACTCAATAAAAGAGATCTAGAATGAACTATAGAGCATAGGAAATAGAATGGAGAAGACGGAGGAAAGAATTAGTGATATCAAAGATAAAAATATAGAAATGACACAGAGGGGAGAAGAGAGAGACTTGAGCATTAAAAAAATGAAATAACTCTATGAGAACTATCTTATTTAATCAGAAAGAGCAATTTAAGAATAATAGGTAGGTCAGACGAAGAAGAGAAGGAGAATGGAATGGAGAGACCATTCAAACAATTTGTTGATTAGAACTTCCCAACCTATGGAAAAAGGTAGATTCTCAAATCCAAGAAGCAATCAGAACACTTAGTTACCTCAATCTAAAGAGGCCTCCTCTGAGGCATATTGCATTAAAATTGTCAAAAATTGACGACAAAGAAAGAATTCTCAAGGTAGCCAGGGAAAAGAAGGAAGTGACCAACAATAAAAAAAAAAAAAAGCCAATCAGGTTATCATCGGACTTCTCAGTGGAAACTCTACAAGTCAGAAGAGAGTGGAACCAAATATTCAAATTACTGAAAGAGAGAAATTACCAGCCATGAATAATATATCCAATAAGGTTACCTGTAAGTATGTAGGAAAAATAAAGACTTTTCCAGACATACAAAGCTGGGAGAATTTGTCACCAGAAGACTTCCATTGCAGGAAATACTCAAGGGCGTTATTCTACCTGAAGTAAAGAACAAAAGGTCATAACACTATGAGTATGATCACCATCAGACTTACAGCATAAACAGGGATAATTTCTGCCAACAAAAACACAAAAGGGGAGGGATAAAAGTCTGAATTTGCAAAGGAGGATGGAGGCCAGACCATTCGAAATAAAAAGGACTACTGTATATATGAAACTTTCTTTTTCATAAATCTAATGGTAACCACACACACACAAACAAAACTGAGACACTTAGCATAGAAAGAGGAAGCAGAGGAAAGAAGTATGGAACACCATCAAACAAAAATAGCAGACAAAAACACAAAGGAAAAGAACAAATGGAGGCACAAAGCTACCAGAAAACAAAAGATAAAATGGCTAGAGGAATCCTCATACGTCAGTAATTATCCTAAATGTAAATGGACTGAATTCATCAATAAAGAGGCACAGAGAAGATTGGATTAAAAAAACACACACAACAAAACCCCAAACATATGGCTGCCTTCAGGAGACACATCTAAGCTGCAAAGACAAAGGTATATTCAAAGTAAAAGGGTGGAAATGATTCACCAAGCAAATAACATCCACAGAAAAGCAGGTGTAGCCATACTTATATCTAACAAAATAGATTTCAAGATAAGAAAGGTAATAAGAGACAAAGATGGACATTTTATAATGACAAAGGGAACACTACATCAAGAAGACATAACACTTCTTAAACATGCACCCAATCATGGAGCACCAAAATATGTAAAGCAACTACTAACGGAATTAAAGGGAGAAACAGACCAAAGCACTATCATAGTGGGGGACCTTAACACTCCATTGACAGCTCTTGACAGATCATCCAAACAGAAAATCAACAAATATTGGCCTTAAATGACACACTAGACCAAGTGGACATAATTGACATCTACAGAGCCTTTCATCCCCAAACATCAGATTATATACATTCTTCTCCAGTGCACATGGAACATTCTCAAGGATAGGCCATATGCTAGGTCACAAAACTAGCCTCAACAAATTCAAGAAAATTGAAATTATACTACCCAGCATATTCTCTTCAAAATTAGAAATCAACTACAAATAGGAAGTAAAGAAACCCACAAATATGTGGAGATTAAACAACATACTACTAAATAATGACTGGGTCAAAGAAGAAATAAAAGGTGAGATCAATAGATATATAGAGACAAATGAGAATGACAGTATAACATACCAAAACTTATGGGATGCAGCAAAGGCGATAATGAGAGGGAAGTTTATATCATTGCAGGCCTATCTCAAGGAACAAGAGAAAGCCCAAGTTAACAACATGACATTACATCTTAAAGGACTAGAAAAAGAAGAACAAAAGCAACCCAAAGTCAGAAAGAAAATAATAAAAACTAGACCAGAATTAAATGAAATAGAGAACCAAAAGCTATACAAAAAATTAATAAACAAAGAGCTGGTTCTTTGAAAAGGCTAATGAAATTGACAAACCCCTGGCTAGACTCACAAAGGAAAAAATAAAAGACCCATATAAACAAAATCAGAAATGAAAGAGAAGTTACTACAGATCTCACAGATATATATATAAAGGATCATACTAGAATACTATGAAAGACTATATGTCACTAAATTCAATAATCTAGAAGAAATGGATAAGTTCCTAGAAATATATACCCTTCCTCCTAGACTGAATCAAGAAGAAATGAAAAATCTAAGTAGACCAATCAGCAATGAGGAAATTGAAACAACCATCAAAAACCTCCCAAAAAATAAAAATCCAGGACCAGTTGGGCCTCACCAGTGAGTTCTACAAATGTTCAAAGAAGAGTGGATACCCATCCTACTCAAACTCTTCCAAAAATTTTAAGAAAAGGAAATACTTTCTAACATTTTATGAGGCCAATAAACCCTGATGCCAAAACTGCAAGGATAACACTAGAAAAGAAAGCTACAGACCAGTATCTCTGATGAATACCGATGCCAAAATCCTAAACAAGATACAAGCAATTTGTAAGCAAATTGAATACAACAATACATTTTAAAAAATGATTCATCATGATCAAGTGGAGCTCATTCCAGGGGCCCAAGGATGATTCAACATACATGAATCTATCAATGTAATACACCACATTAACAAAAGAAAGGATAAAAATCATATGATCTTATCAATAGATGCAGAAAAAGCATTTGGTAAGATACAACTTCCATTTATGATCAAAACACTCAAGAAAAAGGGTATAGAAGAAAAGTTCCTCAACATAACAAAGACCATAGATGACAAACCCTCAGCCAATATCATACTCAATGGTGAAAAACTGAAAGCTTTTCCTTTAAAATCAGGAACAAGACAAGGATGCCCACTCTCGCCACTCTTATTCCAAATAGCTCTGGAAGTCCTAGCCAGACCAATCAGCAAGAGAAAGGAATACAAACTTTTTAAATTCTCACTTTTAGAGGATATCTTTATTGATGAGAGAGAGAGAGAGAGAGAGAGAGAGAAGAAACACCAATCAGTTGGTTGCCTCTGATATGCGGCATGACCAGGGATCGAATCTGAAACCTGGGTACATGCCCTGACCAGGAATTGAACCCGCACCCTTTTGTGCACTGGACAATGCTTCAACCAATCAAACCACCCGGCCAGGGTCCAATAAATTTAATTTCAAAATAAATAAAATTTAAAAAATAATATTCATTAAAAAACATACACACACAGTACTTACCAAGGGCTGAAATGGCAGTGGCAGGCCGGGGGTGATTGCATTGCTGCTCAGAGGGGTGGGGGTGGGGGGGTGACTGTTCATGCTGGTGTTGCCACAGCCCCCAGCGGGGCAGTATTGTGGTCCATTGTGTGGGGCCCGGGGCTGTGGCTCCTGGGGCTGCTGGAGTGGTCATTTCAGATAGATGACAACGCCCACTTCTGGAAGGGGGCGCGCTGCTCTGAAAAAAAAACAGGACAGCACCTTGTCCCTGTCACAGCAGCAGCTCAACGAGGAGGAGCTGGGTCAACTTTGGGATGTGGCCGCCCTGAATGGCCTGTGCTGTGTTCAAGTCCGTGGAGATCTGGGGCCCCTGATGGCCCCGAAGCTGGGGGCTAAGTCTCCTCCTGGTCCCCACACCCTAGGATGGCAGCCTTCATCAGTGCCTGGAGATGGGGCAGGCGCAGAAGGCCAAGGACGCCAGGAGCAGAAGTCCTTCGTTCCTAAATAGTGGATAAAAGTCACTCCTGTCCTCCTGTCCCTCATGATGGGGAATGACGGATCCAGGGTCCAAGTGGGTGGAGGTGGTCTGTGTAGGGCGTGGTCCAGTCAGCGTTGACCTCTTTCATTCAGGGGACTCCCTCCTGCCCAGAGCACTGAGCCTGGGTCTTGCCAAGAGTGATTTGCTATAGCCCCAAAGGCTTCCTTTTGCCCACAGGATGGAATCTAAGCTCATGGGCCTCTCTGAACTTCTGTCCTGTCACTCCTACCTCCCACCCCATCCCCACCACCACGACCACCATGAGCAACACACACACACACACACACACACACACACACACAGCTCTTTAGTCTGGGAACATGCCAGCTCTCTCCAGCCTCCGGGCCTTTGTTCTCAGTTCTCACCCTGCCTTCCCATCCTGACCAGACAGTCCCTTGCCTCCTAGATGATCTAACTCATCAGACACACTCCTGTCTCCCTGTCCTGGTGGTCACAGAGCAGACCTGGGCTGGCCTGGCCCTGGGCACCGGGCCACTCCTCCTAGAATCCTGCCCCAGGGCCCTGCTCTGCCTTGTCTCTTCTCTGCCCAGGATGCCAGGCCCTGCATAGGCTTCCGGGCTGGAGGTTTCACTGTGTCATTTCAAGTCTCCAGGCCTCTGCACACAGTGTGCCTTATGCCTAGGACAACCTTCCATCTCATTTGTTGGCCAACTCCTTGTCCTCAGTCATGGTTCAACCCAACTGTCTCTTGGGAAAGTCTCCTCCAAAGCCTGAGGTGAAACTGAGCACCCCTCCTTTTGCACACATTCCCCTAGAGCTCATGCTGTAATGTTGGAAGCTGAATCTTCCCCTCTGAAGTCATCTTCACCAGGGTTGACATCTGCCGTGTCTTGTCCACCTGCTCTAGCCTGATGTCAAATTGGTTCACATCCCTTTTCTTTTCCATTGGCCGTGACTGCAGCCTGAATGGACTCTGCCCACCTCTACCCAGAGCTTCACCTGGCTGACTCATCCTTGTCTTCAAGTGTCTTCTCCACTGTCTCACCTTCTATGACCAACCATCCTGGCCCAGACCACCATGGTACATGGTACACGAGACTGACATTACCTCATTACTTATTTTTATTCCCTTCCCCCCACCCCCATCCCTTTAGCAACTATCAGCTCATCATTTAGATTTGAGTTCAAATGTCACCTCCTCAGAGAAGCATTCCCTAATTTGGCAGCCACCATTTACCTACCCATGGTCATTCTATCTTCTTTGTTGCCAAAAATCTACATTTGATGATTCCTAATGATTTTTTTCACCCATTGTGGCCACTTTTCTTTTCTGGTCATTGAATTAGATGTAGAAATGTGACCATTTGTGTTCGATGAATTTTAGGGAAAAGTTGGCTGGAGAGGACTGAGCTTCTAGGAAAAAATTTTTTCCTGATAAAATGAGAGAGCAACACTAGAAAAAAGGTTACCTTGACCCTCTTCCCCCATTTCTTTCTCCCTTCTGGCTTTCAAATCTGTAAAAGAATGTAATATCTGCAGCTACAGCAACCATCTTGCAACCATGAAGCATTGAGCCTGAGGAAAATGCCAAAATGTTGAGGGTAGGGGAACAAAAGGATGAAAAGCCTTGGTCCTTAATGACACCACTAAACAACTAAGCCCACCTTGGGATCAATAACCTCTGGGCTTTTAAAATAAAAGTAATGCTCCTAAGACTTGTGCTATGGTGAGATCTTCTATTACTTGTGGCCAAAGTAGCTTAATTGATACTTCTAACACCCTATCAATAGCAGCACCCCAATCATTCTCTCTCATATTTCACTTACTTTTTATCTATATATCTAGTCAAAATGATCATGCTTGGAAAGGTTATTGGTTAATTTTATTCCCCATGGATTATGGGGACAGGAATTTAGTCAATTTCATTACTGCTGTATTTCCAGGACCTAGGTTAATGCCTGACACCTTGTGGGAGCTCAATAAATATGTGCTAGACAAGTGCTCAGAGGAGTAAACACTTCTTGAGACAACTCTGGTTCTTGTCCATCTCACAACAGATTGTGAGCTCCTATAGGTCAGATATCCAGATTTCATTATTTTATTTCCCCCAAATCTAACACACTGCTTGGAATATAGTAGGTAAATAATATTTTATGAATGGATACACATGCTCTCTGGATCCCTTCTTCAATAACCACCTTTCTACTTAAGATACAACTTCTGAACATCCAATACTGAACACCTTGGCAAAGGAATTCTGAACTATCATTTCACGAGAGTTAAGCTTACAAGAAAATTTTATGATAGAGTCTTAAACTGGCAAATATCACAGAGATTGGCCTTGTAGACCAAACTTCTAGATGAAACACTTCCAGTAATATAGAGCTGATCATCTCAGGAGAATGGGCTAATAATGAGGTTGGAATTACATAAAATGTGAGTGGGCTCAGAGAACCAAGATGGCAGCATAGCTAAACGCCTGTACTCACTGCCTCCCACAACCACATCAAAATTGCAACTAAAAAAACAGAACAATCATCATCCAGAACCACCTCAATTCTGGCTGAATGGAAGTCCTACAACTAGAGAAGTAAAGAAGAAAGCATATTGAGACTGGTAGGAGGGGTAAAGACATGGAATGGGCTGGTCTGACACCCATATGTGACATTTTTTTAATTGGGAGGAATATCTCCAAAGCCCCCTGTGAGAATCAGGGGTCCCAGCTGCACACCAGACCCCCATCCCAGGGTTCCAGAGCTGGAAAGAGAAGTCCCTGTAAATTTGGGGTGTAAAAACCAGCGGGGATTGTGGCTGAGAGACATGTAAACTGCTGGAGACCCAAGTGTTCTTCTTAAAGGGTCAACATATGAACTTACACAGTTTCACTTCCCCTAAACTTCAGCACCAGTGGCAGCTCTGGGAGAATCCAGGGAAATACAGGCAGGAACTTAGGGGCAGCTTTCTCCCAGACAGGGATCTCACAGGGGTCATTTTTCTTGTGCTGGGACCTCCCCCATCACAGGGCTGACTGGTAGCCACATCTGAGTTTCCATCAGTGTGGCCCACACTGATGGCTCCACCCTGGTGATTCCCTGAGACCCTGTCCCATCCAATTTACAGCCCCACCCAAGCTATTTGCACCTGCTTTTCCATATGAATGGCCTGTCCTGGCTCAGGCTTCAGACTTTGCTAAATCTCTTAAATAAGCAGCTGGAGTCAGCCTGCCCCAAAACTATCAATAAAAGGCCCAAGACCCAGCACTAGCTCCAGCCTGCCTTGCTTCACTGCTGGGCCTCACCTGGGTGCTTCCAAGCCCAATACAAGTAGCAGCGATCTGCAGATCTTGAGTTCCTGCCAAGTGGCCCCAGGCAGTGGCTGACTTTGCACCTCCTTGGAGGCCCCAGTGCACCCAGCAGATAGCTTCAGACCATAGCAGATTACAACTCTAAACATCCACAAGCAACACACTGAAGGGGCAGATTCAATGAGCACCAACGCCCCACTGAAGCAAGTCCTGCTCCATACCGGTGGACACAGCAATTCTTCCACTGCAGTCAAAGCTGGTCCTCACAGTCAATTGGCCTGGAGGTCAATTCCTCCCAGTGACACCAACAGCAATCAAAGCTCAACTATAACAAGACTATGCACACAGCCCACACAGGGCTGCACCTAGAGTGCCCAGCTCAGGTGACTGGGGAGTCTGAGGCACTGGGTCCTACAGGATACCTACTACACAAGGCCACTCTACCAATTCCAGGAGACATAACAGCTCTACCTAATACATAGAAACAAACACAGGGAAGCAGTCAAAATGTGGAGACAAAGAAACATGTCACAAATGAAAGAAATGGAAGCAAGCAAACTATTGGTTACAGAGTTCAAAACAATGGTTATAGTGTTACTCAAGGATCTGAATGAGAGCTTCAAGGGACTTAGTAACTTTCAAGGATCTTATTGAGAATGTCAAAGACATAAAAAGGACCAGTCAGAAATTAAGCATACACTAACTGAAAAAAAGAAAAATTTACAGGGATTCAACAGTAAAGTAGAGGATTCTGAGAATCAAATAAACAATTTGGAATATGAGGAAGCAAAAAACACCCAATCAGAAGAGCAAAAGGAAAAAAGAATCCAAAAATATGAGATAGTGTAAGGAGCCTCTGGGACAACTTCAAGTGTACCAACACTCTCATTATGGGGGTGCCAGACGAAGACAGAGAGCAAGATATTGAAAATCTATTTGAAAAAATAATGACAGAAAACTTCCCCTGCCTGGTGAAAGAAATAGACTTACAAGTCCAAGAAGCACAGAGAGTCACAAACAAGAGGGACCCAAAGAGGAACACATCAAGACACAACATAATTAAAATGCCAAAGAGAGAATCTTAAAAGCAGCAAGAGAAAAGCAGTTAGTTACCTACAAGAGAGTGCCCACATGACTTGAGCTGACTTCTCAACAGAAACTTTGCAAGCCAGAAGGGAGTGGCAAGAAATACTCAAAATGATGAATAGCAAGGACCTACAACCAAGATTACTCTACCCAGCAAAGCTATCATTCAGAATTGAAGGTCAGATAAAGAGCTTCACAGATAAGAAAAAGCTAAAGGAGTTCATCACTACCAAACCAGTATTACATGAAATGTTGAAGGGTATTCTTTAAGAAGAAGGAGGAGGAGGAGAAGAAAAATATGAACAATAAAATGGCAACAAATACATATCTATCAACAATTGAGTCTAAAAATCAAAATAAATGAACAAGGAATCTAATGAACAAAATAAACTAATGAATAAAATAGAATCAGAGGCATGGAAACATGGAAGAGACTGACAGATCTCAGAGGGAAGGGGGTGGGGGAGGGTGGGAATAGATTAACCAAAGATCTTATATACATACATTCATTACCTATGGACACAGACAATAGGGTGGTGAAGGCCTGGGGAGGGGCAGGAACCGAGTAGAGGGGGGCAATCGAGGAAAAAAGGAGAATATCTGTAATACTTTCAACAATAAAGATTTTTTAAAAATGTGAGTGGGCTCAAATAGGCCTCTTTGTGATAGGCAGCTATTGTCAAGCTGTTATCTATTCATCTTGTTTTTGAAACCTGACCCTGAAAGAAATGCCTTCTCCATGACTTCACACAGGCAGCTGAACTTGGCAAAGATACAATTACCATATTTCACTGATTATAAGATGCTCATTGTTTTAGGACCATTGACTTAAAAAAATGCTGACAAACTCTGAAACAATGCTAGACAACTATGGAACAATATTAGAAGGTATTCCAATTTCAGCATACGTCTTAGATTTGACCAATATAAAACATGGTCGTTTTGGTGTTTTTTAAAATTAATACAGAATTCCACAGCCCTCCATGCAGTTGGGCAGTCCTCCTGTGATTCACTGGCAGGTTCGTTTTTCCACGATCCTGGATGACTAAAGACATACATTTGATCTCTTCAAAGTGCTGGTAGAACTTCTCCCCATTCCTCACATTATCAACGTCACTTGACATTTTGCAGAGAAAATATAAACCATCCAATGTAAACTCTATCCACTCTCACCTTCACTCCTGTCATCGTAGAGGAACTGTCTGTCTTCCTGTCAAAAGTCATCCCTTCCCAGGAGCTGTCCCCTTCTCCTCACACTTCCTCAAGGACAGCATTCCTGAAGACTTCCTATTCCCTGCCTCATCACTTTTTCCCTCTACAAGGCATCATTCCATTAACATTCAAATATGTTCAAATAGCTTCTTTCTTCAAACCAAACCAAACCAAAAGTATCCCTTAGTTTCTACTGACTCTGCCCCAAGGCTTACTCCTTGCTAAGCTTTCCAATTCTAACCACCGTATCTTTTAATCTGATGCCACCTGCAAACATAGCAAATGTTTACCAGTTTATCAATTCCTAGATCAGCGATCAGAACGAGCCTCACAAGCCCATTACAGGGACTGAGACGACTCTCACTGACGACAGCTCTGAAGCCCTGGGCGTTATCGATGGCGATGGGAAGATTAGTGTGGGCACTGGCGCAAACGCGCCTACCTGTGCTCTAAACATGGATGCGCATCGCTGTGCGAATTCTACCTCAAATGTAACAAACAAATAAACAAATAATAAATGCCGGCTGTGTGACAAGAAAGCCGAAGGCAACGGGCATTTTCTGAAACAGAGTTAACAGAAGAGGCCCGCGGGAAGGTGTCACTGGAGAAGGGCCCCTCCCCAGGCCTCCTCCTCCCCAGGTGCCCCCACCTGGAAGCCCCCTTCAGGCGTTGCCTAGCAACAGCTCATTGCGATCTGATCCTTAGCTCCGCCCACAGTGATTCCTGGACAGTTGGCCAGGTTGTCTGGTGGCGCTGGACGCTTTGGGCAGAGCGACCAGGTCAGTTCTATGATCCCAGTGATGGCCATTCCCTTGGGCAAGTGGGCGGCTGTGTGGCTTCCTTCACAGACACAGCTCTAACTTCACAGAAGAGGGGCTGCTGGAGGATCAGAAAAAGAGGAAGAGACACCTGCCGCCGAGAGGAAGGAGGTGGGAGCCACTCGGGCAATGTTAAGAGCAGAGAATGAGACCCGAAACTCTCTGTGGTGACCTAGAACAGAAGAATGAAGCGTCAGAGCTTCAAATGCAGCAGCAAACTGCTCCTTGCTGACATCAACTACAACAGAAAGACTTGGAAGTCAAACTTCTGAGAGGAAGACAGACAGAGCTAAGGTGCAGAAGCTGCAGTCAGCCCTTAGTCAAGAAATTCTGGAGCTGGTTGTACCATCGCCCCTGCATCGCCTTCACTGGTGATGACATCAACCCTCAGGCTACCGCTGCTTACAAAGACCGTAGAAATCAAACTTCTGAGAAGACAGATCGTGCTAAAGAATAAGTTGCAGAAGCTGCAGCCAGCCACTTAGGAAATTGGCGCGGGGTGGTTGGTGGGGGGCGGGGGCAATGTAGCCGGCCAGCTGAGCACGTACCAGAGCAGGCACAGCACCGCACCCCAGAGCCGTCCCGTTCTGTGCTTCCACACCTGCACCTGCGTCCCCCCTTCCCTGTACCCCTGCCATCCTGCCTGGTCATTGGCAGAGGTCGGGCAACGGGTGCTAGAGCAGGCAAAGCACCGCCACCCGCCGCACCCGCCCGGCTCCCCGCCATCCTGCCGGAGCCGCAGTAGCGGTTGGGCAGGGGCTGTCGCTGGCACGTGCCCGCCTGAGAGCAGTGGCTAGTGGGGTGGCAGGTCACGCGCCAGGCGCGCAGCAGCGGTGGGAGCCCTGCTCACAGCGCCAGGATGTGGCACAGAGAAGGCAGGCGGAACGCAGAGGCGCTCAGGATCAGCTCTCGAATACGCTCAGCAGGTACCCGAGCAGGCACAGCACCGCCGCCCCCCGCCCCACACCCCCCTCAGCTGCCAGCCATTCCAGTGATCTTGTCTTTTCCCCCCAAACGGAGCTGAACTGTGTTGCACCAGGCCCGAGAGCTTCAGTGGCGTCTTACTCCTTTTCTGTGATTCAGGTCTGAGTGGATTTCTAGAAAGCCTGGAGCCATGTACGTGGCGTATTTTCAACAAGGGTGCATAGTCCGTGATGTCTCCCTCTGTCAGTTATAAGTTCAGAAACCCACGTTTATGAACATGTTTATGCTTAAGGAACCTAACAATGCATGGGTAGCTGGGACTCAGGAATGATTCGTCATCAGTTTAAAAATCCTTGTGGATTGTTTGCATCTCTTTACCCTTTATTAAGTAGGTTCTTTCAAATCAGCTTTTTCCAGGTGGCAGAAGAATATAACTGCAGAGAGCTCCCATGCTGAGTCTAGCTCTTTGTTTCAAATGTTTTATTTTTTTAAACGAGATTTAAAAAAATATATATTTTATTGATTTTTTAACAGAGAGGAAGGGAGAGAGATAGTTAGAAACATCAATGAGAGAGAAACATCGACCAGCTGCCTCCTGCACATCTCCCACTGGGGATGTGCCCGCAATCCAGGTACATGCCCTTGACCGGAATCGAACCTGGGACCTTTGAGTCCGCAGGCCGACGCTCCATCCACTGAGCCAAACCGGTTTCGGCTGTTTCAAATGTTTTAAATCTCAAGGTTTCTAAGTCAATAACACCATTTGGGCACAGTACTCTCCCTTCTGCCAATCACTGGTGGCCAGAGAGGCGGAATCTGTGAAATGGAAGCAGCTCTATTGTGAATATAACACAAATGAAAGGGGTATCTCCCCCAAAGAAAGGCAGTACTAGGCCTCCACATCCACCTCTCTAAAATGCTTTTGAGAAGAGTTTGGGAGGCTCCCATTAAAAAACAAACACACACCTCCATGCCAAGCACTCTAGAAGGTACTTTATATAAATCATTCAAATTCCCCCAATATTCCTGTGACATAGAAAACGGACTCATAAATGTTTAGTAAACATCACATGGATCTAGAACTTCTAATGCTTTCATTTTACTATTTATAGTTTCTTTTATTTACAAAACTGAAAGAAATATAAAATAATTTTCACTGTACTCTGCACTAAGCATAGGCTAAAGTTAATTTAAAAAATAACCAAGAGACTACACGACTGGCAATAGTATTTTTTATTATTAATTTTTCTTTTTAAAGGATAAGCATGCTTTTTTTTTTTTTACAGCACCTGTAAACAAGTCAGTGAGTGTTGAGTTTCTGAGTTTTTATATATATTTTTTCCCACCCACCACGGAATGTTAGCATACTACAACACCAAACTGCATTACATAACAGTTATGTAGGCAATAGTTACTAAAGGCAAGTTAGGCAAAAACAAAGGTAAAATTTCATGGCTAAAAATATAGCAGCAACTTCTAAAAGATGATTTTATTAAATCAAGTCATTGCACTTGGTCATTTTATTGCTATAGCAAAACAAGGCCATTAAGTTTGTAACAATTCTCATTTCTGGTTTCAACTGATTGTCTCCTTCTGTTCATACATTTCAAGTTTAAATGCAAGCATAAAATGTTTACCAACACCTAGAGAGCACTTGGGTTTGGTTTCAATGATCACAGTAAGAAGCATATAAAAAAGAATCATCTGTTACTCCAGGCCCACTTTCCTTTCTCCCATCTGCAGACTTAGATTTTCTGAAGAAGCTTCAGAATTAAATTCTGTAAAGGAGCTTTGTGGTCACACACGCGTGCACACACGTACTACTTCTAATATTGAAGCACAATTAGGAAAATTAGTAATATTGTGTGTTTCAAAAAACAGCAACCTGAACGATACATTCACAAATAACTTGGCAATGACAGATTCCGTGCTACTCACCTGTCTGTCATTTATGTTCTCAGAGCAAATAATAATGATTTACCACCAAGTAAAGGCTGTTATTGTTACACACCATTTTGTGTTATAAACTTTATGAATAGGAATTAACAAAATTCCCATATCAAGGACAAATACTGGTAACTTGCTAGATTTAAGTAACAAGTTTTCCCTTTGAGTTTGTTTGGTTTTCTCTACTTTTTGGTCAAAGGTAGAAAAATAGAGACAGTACTTACTTTTCTATTCTGATTGAGGAAGTTTATAAGCAAACACTTAAATGTATTTCTGAACTCATGACCATCTTGCCTTTATGTGCTAGTGAGAAAATGACCAACAGAAACTAACAATAGCCTGAAGTCGGCTGGAAACTTCCCCATCCCATTATTAGGGGGAGGAGGGGCCACGTAGAGATTTTTTTCAGACAGAAAGCTGAGGATGATTTCTAGGACACACTGTTTATTTCTACTTGTGGACTTTCATTAAAAGAAAGTAAGGTCTAACTTACTTAACAAGAAGGAAGTCATTCATTTGACAAGTCATTTAAAAACATTAGAATAGGAGTAAACAATTTTGTTCAGTAATGACCTCATCAGAAGAGCCCAAGGACTTTAAAGAGTTAAAACATACATATTCAACACAATAAGTTTGCTCCAGTTGTGAATCTAATATGAAGTAATTATGAATTGGAATTTCTACTATTTTTGGCTTTAGTTATTTTATTTGAAATGTGACAAAATTAATACAAGATTTCAGAATTATAAGATCAAAACTTTAAAAGAAAAATATTGGTTTGGTGCTTTAAAATAACATAAAAAGGAAGCATGATAGAGGGTACTCAAAATCTAAGTCATTTGCAATAAAAAAAATCTTAAAATCTAAATTATTTTGCAAATGAAGAATGTCAAATTTCTACTTTTATTATAAAAACGGACATTTTCAGACTACACATATAACACTTTAAAATATCCAACTGTTCATAAATGACTCTGAAGGAACTGCTAATTCATCCATTTTGTGAAAATGCATTTTTAATATGGTCAACTATATTTGGTTTTAAATAAGCTACAATTTAATGATATATTAACACTCTTTATGAAGTTGCTTCCTAAATCACAGTCCAAAATATCTCCACCACTTAGTTTGGTCTATTAGGTCAATTAAACATTGTAAAATCTAGCATTTACATAATGATAACTTGTCAAAGTATGAAACCTCACACTGAACTTCTGAACGTTTTGAGTTTTGTTTACAATTATTAAAAATCAGAGGAAGGGGCATAAAGGATTACATCACAAGATTATGAAATGGGTAATAGAGAAGCCTGTAAAATAAGCAGAAAAGCACAGCAATAAGGCTGGTGTTTGCATACCATGTATGTGCTGTAGTTTTTAGGCACAACAAGTTAAGGGTTAAATTGACATAAATTGACATTTTTAGTTCTTTATACCCAATGAATTTAAAATATAGCTCGTATTTTTCCAAATATATTTAACAACCCAATATATCTTAACTAAATTCCTTTTATAAATCCTATAGTGCAAGCAATATGAAATATTCTAAAAGCAGAAGAAATTATTTTGATTAATTCATTAGATATTCCTATATGCATGGGTGAGTAATCTGGATACAGCTAGAAAACTCCCATTACATCACCCAGAATATAAACAGCACTGCAAACAAACAGGCACAACAGTGTCATCCTGGGTAAGAAGCTAAAAGTGAAAGAAAAAATACATATTTATATATATACAAAGTACATATCCCCTAAGTATAATGTAGTGACTATAGTTACTATAAAGCTAATTTGTCCCTCTCAAATAGTATATTTTACAGATTATTTGTAAAGATATCACCATATTTATAGTATAGATCTCTTTAAAAATAATACATTTCAATAAAAAAAACTATTGTGAATTTTCCTTTTTATACAGATTCAGTAGTATTTTCAAGCAAACTAAAAAAGAAGTTTGCAATCCCAGCATGTAAGAAATAAGGCCTCTTTTCCCCCTCATATTGGCAAAGCAAAATATATAAAAAAAATTCACCCTCCCCCTACTTTTCTATAGATATTATAGTTCATATACTCATATTTCTTTCCCACAACATCAGCATTTGTTATTTTTAAGTAACAAGTCAATTGAAGTTCATAGTGTTGCCTCTGAATCCCCATTTCATTATAAATACTGGGTCTGTGCCTCTTCAAGAAGACAGGACAGCTTTTTTCAGCTTCTCGATTTCTACCTAAAATACAAAACATAGATTGAGCAGCAGAGACAATATCTTTACCCTAGTCAAGTTTTTATTTTATTTTATCATATGTCATTAAGATCTGGTCATACTTTCAAGCCTACAGATGCTGATTTCCAGTCTAAATCCAGTTTCCAATGGTGTGTACAAAGTTCAACAGAAGAAAATGTCACCATGCAAGTTCTTAAATGGCAGGCAAGAACAACACAAAGGCAACTACAGTTGTTTCAGCCAGAAAAAGGTTATGCCACGTGAGCGTTTAGAAGAACTAAGAAAATCAGCCCCACAAAGAACGAGGATCTTTGAAACCAAATTAAGAATTTATACACAGACCTTTAACAAAAGGGACAGTATAGAACAGCAATAATAATAATAATAATAATAATAATAATAATAATAATAAAAATATATACATAAAGTACCAGTTTAGTTCTCTTTTTCATGTACAACCAATGTGATATTGGTAAATCACTTAATCTCACTTGGTCTCAATTTCTGTACCTGCAAATAACATCTTCTAAATTGTTATCTTTAAATCCCAGAAATGCATTTAAGATTCAATGTACTGGAAATATTTTGACCTGTAGGCAAACTCTATCCTTCAATTAACAGAAGTTCGCAATTCAGAAACTTAAGAAAATTTGAAAAATTCATTAAATTATCACAATAACTACAGTTATGTAATTTTGATATATTACAACTAAGTTGAGGCTCAAAGAGATTAAATACCATGCCAATGGTTTCGTGCTAGTAAGTGGCAGAGAACTTGTACTGATAAAGTCTAAGGCCCTAAAGCACTGTTTTTATAGTCTCTTCACATTGATATATTTTGATCATCTTTGACCTTTCCTGGCATGTGGAAATATTTAGGCCTTACCATCTCCTGAAAGCATCATCCCTCTACCCAAAAGTCTATACATGCTATGGCTAACCTCTGACAAATAGTTCATTATTAAACAACTAGAGGCCCAGTGCACGAATTCGTGCACCAGTGAGATCCCTTGGCCTGGCCTGAGGGATTGGGCTGAAACTGGCTTTCCGACATCCCCCGAGGGGTCCCGGATTTCGAGAGGGTGCAGGCCAGGCTGAGGGACCCCACCGGTGCACGATTGAGGCCAGGGAGGGACACGGGAGGGCTCCAGGGCGTGTCCGGCCCATCTTGCTCAGTCCTGATTGGCTGGACCCCAGTGGAGTGTCTGCCCCCTGGTGGTCAGTGCACGGCATAGCGACTGGTTGTCCATCAGCTGTCTGCCCCCTTCTTTGTCAGTGCACATCATAGTGAGCGGTTGAGTGGCCTTAGCATATCATTATTGTATTACACTTTGATTGGCTGAACAGCTGACCAGACAACCAGACACTTAGCATATTAGGCTTTTATTATATACAATGAGCATTTTTGTCAGTAAAAAACTGTAATTCAATATGCTCACAATCCTCTCCAAGGGATTCTAACCATTCAAGAATGGTCTGTTGCCAGCCATGTGGCTCAGTGGTTGAGCATCAGGAGGTCACAGTGTGATTCCCGGTCAGGGCACATGCCTGGGTAGTGGGCTCGATCCCCAGTGGGGTGGAGGGGGGCTAGGGAGGAGGCAGCCAATTGATGATTCTCTCTCATCATTGATGTTTCTATCTATCTCCCCCTCCCTTCCTCTCCGAAGTCAATATAAATACATTTAAAAGAAGAAAAAAAAAAGAATGGTTTGTTAATTCCAGGATCTTTCTTGATATTATTATTATTAGACTAATATGATTATTATACATTTTAGCAGCATTGGATTGGGACAATTCTTAGTCTTCAGACTGGATGAAGACAAAATTGCTCAATGGCCTGCCTAATGTGCTATTATTGTCTCTAGTCCAAAGATACATTGACCAACTGTACCAATTTTAATGGGAGAGGATACACAGAAATATAAAGAAAAAAACACTGATAGAAGAGAGAGTAGGGGGTGGAAAAAATAATCCCACATGCAGTCCGTAATACTCCTGACAGACTGTATAAATTTAGAAATTAGGTAAATACTTATATTGCTGGAGTTTCTCTCATCTAGTTCTTTTATGTTCATTATTCATATGTAGTGCTATATAATGCTAACTTCATAGTAACTCAAAGTACTACTTTTAATTTTGGGGGAAATATAATTTCTCCTCTAAACAGATGATTCTAAAACTCAAATGCCTAAAGAAGAGTGCTTTTACAAATACAAGTGAAAAGTTTCCCCATCAGGGAAAAAAAAAATAGTACAAGTCACTGAGTGGCTAATAGCTGATTTGGCTAAAAATAGTGAGTCAAACAACTTTCTTCAAAAACTAACAGTTCTGGCCCTGGCCAGGTAGCTCAGTTGGTTAGAGCGTCGCTCCAATACACCAAGGTTGCAGGTTCGATTTCCGGTCAGGGCACATACAAGAAGCAACTAATGAATGCATAAATAAGTGAACAACAAATTAACATTTCTCTCTCAAATCAATTAAAAAACAAACAAACCCAACAGTTCATTTGATTCTTGTAATATTTTTTAAAATATTTTTTCCCTTTATTGAATAAGATATTACAAATGTGTCCTTATCCCCCCAATGTCCCCTCATCCCCCCAATCCTGAGACTCAACACTGTATTAGTTCCTCTTACCTATATCTTATTTTCATATATGAATATAAATGTGTATGTATAAAATGTAAGGAATAAAAATCAAGAAAACATTTTAAAATTTCTCAATTTCTACCATGTTACACACTGGGAATTTAAGACCTTTTTAGCATGTATCCTCTAACATTTATCAATTTGACAAAAGTTGACTAGCTATCTAATATGTACATAGCACTGTGTTAGAAGATATGGGCAAAGATGAAACAGATCCTGTCTCCAACAGTCTTATAGCTAAAAGGTAGGCAAAAAGAAGTACATAATGTAACAATGATAAGATAAAATTAATTTCTTACAAAACTAAAGTATATGAACTTGGAGAAACATAAATTAATCTTAATCAGAAAAGACTGGTACCAACTTAAGGTGACTGAGCTGGGCCCTGAGAATCTGTAGAACTTGGGCATGAGAAGATGAAACAAAAGGAAAATAAACAGGCATAGAAGTTCAGATGATTAACTGTAAGGGACAATGGAGGATCAGCAAGTGAGGAAAGAGAGATAAACTAGGATCAGGTCATAAAAGACATATGCCGAGTCAAGAAGGTTAAACTTTATTCAGCAATTAAGAGAAAGTTCTTAAAAGTACCGAGCAAGGAAATTTGAGATAAGAATGAGAGAAATTTCACCAAGCCAAACAGAAGATAAAGAGCATGAGAAATAGTGGGAATAAGGAGATAAATGTTAGGATGTGAAGCTAACAGGCCTGAATGGAATGGAATCAGAAGAGAACAGAAGTACCATGTCCAAATGCTAGAAGGGCAACAAAACCATTGACAGAAACAAAGAATCAGAAGAGCAGGAAAGGAAGATGATAAATTTCACAGGGGACATGCTAAGTCTACGTTCAAGTGGAACACCCAGGAAAACTAATAGCTAGAAACACAAGATAGAAGATGGGACAAGAAGGATTAGATTTAGATGGCGATGCACTAGAGCTAATCAAGATATTCAGGGGCTCAGAGAAGAAGAGGGAATGCATAGAAAGGAGGATCAAGGACAGTACTGAGGGAGCTCCTCACGCCACAAGAAAGGAAGAAGAGATGGAAAAGTTAAAGATAAAAATGCAAGATCATAAAAATCAAGCAAATCCTTGAAAGAGTGGCAATGTCAAAATGTGAAATGCCGTGGTAACTGCAGACACTTTGGAGTTGCCATCAGTAAACTAAAATGCCAGGGGTGAATTCAATGCCAGGACTGAATTAAAAGTGAATTAGAGACTGCTAATGTATGCTTTTTCTTCTTCTTCTTCAATAGATGAATCCCAAATGAAAAGAGAAAACTACAGTAGATCCAGAAGGTATCTGGACATGAAAAGGGGCTTTTCTTTGTTTTATTTAGACTAAAAATAAAAAATAAAAAAAAGAGTGTTTTCCTGTAAGAAGGAAAAGAGCCAGTAAAGGGGATATCTCTATATTTAAAAGCCTAATATGCTAAGTGTCCGACCGTTCAACCAGTCGCTATGATGCACACTGACCACCAGAGGGCAGATGCTCTGACCAGTAGGTTAGCTTGCTGCTGGGGTCCAGCTGATCAGGACTGGGCAAGACAGGCTGGACATGCCCCGGAGCCTTCCCACGGTCCCTCCCCGGCCCCAATCATGCACCGGTGGGGTCCCTCAGCCTGGCTTGCACCCTCTCACAATTCGGGACTCCTTGGGGGATGTCAGAGAGCCAGTTTTGGCCCAATCCCCGCAGGCCAGGCCGAGGGACCCCATCAGTGCATGAATCCGTGCACCGGGCCTCTAGTGTCATATAAGGGTAAAAACAAAGTTTTGATAATTGACTAAATATCTTCACATATAACACCTCAACAACCAAAACCAAATAAGGCTAAGTGACTTCCTCAAGTTCAAACTGTATAACTTAATCCCTATGAGCAAAGGTTCTGAAGTCTGGCTGCTTTTGTTAAAAATTTCAGCTCTACCGGTGACTTAATCATTCTAAACGTTTTTCATCCTTAAAATGGGAATAATCCTACAAGTTGTTATATGTGTCCAATGAGATAATGTACAGGAAGCACTAAGCCTGACTGACCCATGGTTTAGAACTGGAAGTCATGAGTAGAAGCCAGAAGAGGAGCTCAAGTTTTTAATGCCAAGTCCACGTCCTCTCCATGTCTCAGTGCTAACAGAAGAAATGGGTAAGTGTAATGAGGCAAGGGAAAAGTTGGGGAAAGTATAAAATAAATAGAGAATGGAATGAGCCTCTGAAAAAAGGCAGGACACACTTTCTCTGACATATGCAGAAAAAAAGACAAATGAAGGCCAAAAATCAGTGAGAATGGGGAAAAAGTTAAGGAAGACAAAGAAAACAAGTGAAATTGTCAGTCATCAGCACAATGAAGACGATGACATTACAGTTATAAAGTAAACTCTCAGTGAGAGATTCAAGTCAGCAAATCTATAGCCATCCCATTACCACCACCACCACCACCACCACCAGCTTTGCTCCCAGCAAAAGTAAGTTGAAAAAAAGAGAACTTAGCTCCAGTAAGAAGTAGTGTTGAGTGCAAAAGATCTAGAAGTAGACACTCTTAAGAGGCAAGAGCCATGCTTTACCCACGTGCCTCATGCACCGCCAATGAGAGGTAGTGCACAAAGAGCATGTGCTCAATCACACAATGGAATGTGACAGGGAGTCAGCAAGAGGTTAATTAAATAGTTACAAGCAGCAAGGAGTGTCCAGCTGAAGTAGGATAGCATCATTTGTAGTGGAACCAATCACCAAGTTGGGATGGAAAAAACACATCTACTTTATCCTGCCTGCAATCTCAATGCTGGCAGAAATGAGTTACCTCTAGATTACTTCTCAGTGCCTTCTCTTCTTCCAAATCTTTTCGTAGTTTTTCCAGTTCTTTCCTAAAAACAAAGTCTTAATTACTGTTGAGGCTTTCAATTAAAATATACATTTGACTAACGTCACCAGTCTCTGTGTTGCCTGACATCCAAAAACATGGGGGAAACTTTTTAAAGGAAAGAGCCATGTTAATTGAGAAAAATTTCAAAATCTCTACATGGAATGGTTCAGTATAAGAGGTAATACTCAACAAAACATGGCACAAGTACTTGAGAATAAATTTTTTTTAAAGTGAATACAGAACAGCTCATGACAAAATAACAACTTGTTTTTAGAAGCAATCGCCCATATTCAGTTACCATGCATTTCCCAGGCCTAAACAATTTGGTAAAACGAATGTCAAAATATGCCCCTGTATAAGGCAAATTATAGTTTATTAAATAAGATAACCATTTCTCTTCTCTATTTTTTAAATTAAACGTTACATTAAAATCCCAAAACCAAACCAATATACAAAATAACTTCAGCCAACAATCCCTCTTCTTGAACTCGTGTTCATTTTGCTATGTTCTATCTACCTCTTTATAGTCATTTTTCCTTCCACACATCTCAATATATATTGTATATGTGTCTTTTTCACAAAGTATTTTACACAACATTTCCATGTTGCTAAAATTTTCATATTTCTGATGACTGCTGTTCGGTATTCAAATATTCAGGTTTTTTGTTTGGTTATAGTTGGTTTTTGCGGGGGGGGGGGGGGGGAAAAAAAAAATTGGAGGAATAGGAACTTTATTTAACATCATGAACACATCAATAGATCAAATTTCTAAAGCAAAAAGTGTGGACATTATCAGCCTCCTGATATACTAAGAAAATTATCTTCAAGAGTATTGTAGAAATAGCTTGAGAAAACTGTGAAAATTCTCATGAAGAATATATGAGAAAAAAGGAAGTTTTAAATTATATAATATCAAAACTAATTTCTTCTGTGGTTTCAATGATTATAAAGCTATATTGTGATTAAATTTTCTACTAATTTTTAAAATATTTAACTCATATTTATGTAGCGTTAAGTTTGATATGTGATATAAAATGTACTTCTAAGCTATTTAACTTCCTATTTTGATAAAGTTTTCATTAAATAAAATGCTTCTTTTGTCCAATTATTCTATTATTCTGAATTTATTATACATTTAATTTATATCTAAATTAGGATCTACTCCTAGAATATTTATCCTGTTCTCTATATCTATACTTATAATATTGTTACATTATTCTAAGTATTTGTTTTGATAATTTAGAACTACTTTCACAACTTTATTGCCTTTCAAAAACACATGTACAAATATAAGCTTTTTACATAGCATTGTTTTCTCTTTACAAGAATAAGATCAAACTACACACCTTGTCCTGTAACTTTTCTACTGAAAATATAAATTACTGACTCCATCACTCTTTCTATGGCAATCTCCCTCAGTTTTTTAATGACTTGTTCTATGTATTTGAGGTTTTAATACTGAATGCATAAAGTCTATTTATGCATTAAAGATATAATAACAAAGCAAAAAGCTAAGAACTCCAAGTCAGCTTAGGAAATAAAATATATAATACCAGTACCTCTGATACCCAAAAGTGACCCCCCCTCCTCAATCCCATTTCTCCCGTCTCCTTCATAGGATGAGTTTTATAGTATTTATTGTTCTTTTTCTTCTTTCTAATTCTGTTTTGCATACAAATGTATCATGAAACAAAATACTGTTTTGTTTTTCAACTTTATGTAAATAAAATAATACTGTATGTCTCTAATTTACTTTTCCTGCCCCCCCCCAAACATTTCTTAAATTCATGTTGACACATGTAGCCATAATTCATTTATTTTTATCACTGTACACTGTACAGTATTTCTCTGTATCAATATACATACATATATGGAATATATATATACTAGAGGCCCGTTGCAGGAAGATTCCTGCAAGAATAGGGCTTCCTGAGGCCGGAGTGAAGCAGAGAAGGGAGCGAAGCCCGCCTTGGCAGGCTTCACTCCCTTCTCCGCTGCCTCGCTCCCTCCCGTCTTCGCTGCCTCGGCTCCCTCCCGTCTCCGCCGCTTCGCTTCCTCCCGTCTCCGCTGTTTCGGCTCCCTGCCGTCTCTGCTGCTTTGCTCCCTCCCATCTCCGCTGCCTTGCTCCCTCCCGTGCCCGCTGCCTTGCTCCCTCCCGTGTCCGCTGCCTCAGCTCCACTCCCGTCTCTGCTGCCTCAGCTCCGTTCCCTTCTCCACCACTTTGCTCCCTTCTGCAGCACTTGGCTTCCTTCTACGCTGTCTTCAGTCTTTGCTCCGTGCCTGTGTATGCAAATTAACCTCCATCTTTGTTGGGTTAATGTGCATATCGTTCTGATCGGCTGGTTGGCATAGTGGAGGGATGGTCAATTTGCATGTTTCTCTTTTATTTGTGTGTGTGTACACACACACTCTCCTGTGATGCTCTTCTTTAGTTTAAATTACTGCCATTCATTTCATTTTTCCAGAGAAAGTAAAGACTTCTAAAACACCTCATGTTTAAAAATATACATCATGCCCTAACCAGTTTGGCTCAGTGGCTAGAGCGTCAGCCTGCAGACTGAAGGGTCCCAGGTTTGATTCTGGTCAAGGACATGCACCTTAGTTGTGGGCACATCCTCAGTAGGGTGTGTGCAGGAGGCAGCTGATTGATGTTTCTTTCTCATCGATGTTTCTAACTCTCTATCCCTCTCCCTTCCTCTCTGTAAAAAACCAATAAAATATATTACCAAAAAAATAAAAAATAAATAAAAATATATTTAAAAACATATACATCATAAATATTTTATTCATTTTACAGCTAATTTAAGAGCACCTACATTAAATTTGTATATGTAATTATTAGTTCATTAAGCACACCTGGTATCAAAAATGTAAAATGTCAAAATCAACAAATCAGGAGAATTCTTGGGTACATGCATGGTACTCAGTAAATATTTCTTAGATGAAATAACTTATAGTTTATAATGCGTATATTACAGAATCTGTGAAAAAATAGCTGAACTCAGAAGAGAAAAACTAAAGGATTCAAGAAAGAGCCATTATATATCAAATTACAAATACTCTCCCTACATGATATATATGCATAAAATAATTTAAGTAGTCATTCAAGATAAATTTTTATTTGTATCCAAGAGATGTTTATAAAAATGCTCTGCAAACTACAAATACACTCTATTATTCATCTCAATATTGTTTTTATTAAAGAATCCAATGCCAACTGAGTATTGGGGGAGAAATGGTACATTCAAGCTCAGAGGTAACATGATATCTGGTACGGACTTTTACATCAGATTCCAGGAAATACTTGTAGAGGCTATAGGAGACAGTGAGAAAGGAAAAGAGCACCTGACCCTTCACCCTCATGCAGTTAGATAGCTGATCTTTGATCTGTTTAACTACTGGGCTTTTGCAGAAAATGTTCTTAACTTTCACTGAGGGTATGTGTCAACATACACCATTATCAAAAACTTTCAGGGGTAAGAGATGGGTCTTAGAAACCACCTATCCCAACCCATTTTTTTTATAAACATGCAGCTTGGCTCTAGCAGAAACAGTGATCAAAGTCCTCTGAGAAATAAACATACAAAAAGATATACCCAGATCCAACATACAATATGGTTTTCCTAATTTTTTAAGTTTAATTAACTCCTGAGTTTGGCCAGTAAATGTCTAGCTTTAAATGATAGGTATGTCTGTACCTTTCCTATAACTGGGCTACTTGGACAAGTTTTCTAATTCAAGTTTTTGCCAAGAGGAGACAAGCACTATCAATGGAAATTTCTTTGAAAACATACTTATTGGTACCAGTAACTTGGAATACTACATCTGTACTTCATATGATTTGGAAGAATTCTTTACACAAGTGTCAAGTAGTACTCCAGGAAGCAAACCAGGTCTCCTTACCCATGCTCCTTTTTCAGTGCTTCCACAATGCACAGCAGTTCAATCATCTCAGCTTTAATTTCTTTCAGGGAATTTTTTTCCCATCGTCTGCTTCTAATTTAGCTTTGATTTCTGATGGAGTTAAAACACTAGCCGCATTTGGTTTTGAAGGACTTGAAGGTGTTGAAAGGTACAGAGATGGCTGAAAATATAATAGAAATTATTGTAATTTTATTTGTATTTAGATTTAAGTCCAAAAGGTTTTTACAGCAAGGTGATGAATAAAGCAATATGTCAAGATAAATAGTAAATTTGGAATACTAAAAGCAGTCTGGTGTCCACAACTGGAAAACACCACACCAAAGAATGAACTTGCAAATCACTAAGGTATTTTTGTGAGAATTATCAAGGGTTTTGTTTTCTTTAAAAAAAAAAAAAAGAAAATACATTAGATTTACATTATGAATGGTTTGCCTAGTGGAATGTCTAGAAGCAAGAATATACAGTCCCTCCTTTATCTGCAGTTTCCCTTTATGCACTTTCAGTTAGTTGGAGTCAATCTTGGGCTGAAAATATTTCTTTTCTGTCTTAAAATATTAAATAAACAATTCCAGAGATAACAATTCCTGTTTTAAATTGCATGCCATTCTGAGTAGTGTGATTAAATCTCGAGTTGTCTTGTTCTGTCCTGCCCAGAATGTGAATCATCTGTTTGTCCTGGTGTCCAAGCGGCATATAGGCTACTTGACTGTTAGTGACTTAGTAGCCATCTTGGTTATCAGATCAACTGGTCCTGGCAATTGATACGCTAAAGAGAAGCCACTGATGCTTCCCCAAAGGAAAAAGGTATGTATGCATATACATATTAAAAATAAAATTATATATACCGGGAGATCTGAAAACAGATCCACCACAGATAATGGGAGAATACTCTATCACCATTACAATATTGTTTTGATCCTCCATATTAAAATTATTATTTAGAATATCCAAAGAGCTTCACTTACAAGTAATTATGAAGTACATATAGAGGCATTAAAATGAATACATGATTTGACAACCTATTTTTACTATTTCACTAAAATAACAGCAAATAAAATTTCAATGGACTGCTAACAGCTCAGAGAATCTGATTACGTGTATCTGATAAACTGGAATAGCAGCCAAATGCCCTGGAATGAATGGAAGGAAGAAGTATGACCTTCTTAAATATGATTCCATTGTGGTAATACTACTTTAAATAAAAATGGCAAGAGTTTAGAAAAGGGTCTTAATATCATAAAATAGATGGGAGGAACCATATATTCCACCACTCATTCCAGTGCTTATTATCGTACCAAGCATCAAGCTAGATAAGAAGTGAACACGTGAATGCTTCTGCCCTAATGAGTATATGTTTCATGAAAGTAAAATAAAATGTATAGATCTATGCCTTAACAAATAGAAAACATATAATATTCTTATATTACGCCTTTAAAATAATGTGAGGTCTTTAAAAAAAAATCTGCAGAGAACAGTGTGACAGCTTTAACAATTCAATTTTTTAGCAGGTATTATTTTATTTCTTGGCAGAAGAGATATTTCTTAAAGGACACATCAAATTACACAGCTTTGACGTTTAAAAAGAATCTTATATAGTATATAAATCTTAGACCACAGCGCACACCTCACCTTTGGAGAGTTGCAAGAATCCTTTTTAAATTCAGATGGCTTTATGTTGGCACTATCTTCTTCTTTGGGTGACTTCAAGATTTTTTCTGGGCTTTGAGTTGGCTAAATGATTTTTTTAAAATCAAGAAACAGAAAACACCAAAGCAGGAAAAGTTAGTACTTGATAATAAAATAAATAACTTTTATCTCTGTTCTCTGCACCTACTGTTCCATTATTATTAACAGGATGTTACATAATTTCAAGCTGAATAAGACATTTGCATAGCTTGAGGGAAAAACAGGTTCCCTCTCAGCAGTGAAAATTTTCTCTAGTTAGGTAATTTAAAAGCACCACAGTGCTTAAAAACGAATATATTAGCACTAAAGCATTACTAGTATCCCCGGCAATGTATAAAAAGCATAAAAGGAAGTTCCACATTTATATACCAGGATTTGTACTACATGAATCACTTCCTACTTCAAGGAGAAAGATGTTTTCCATCTTTCCTAAAATGTGTATGTACCACTCAACTCTAATTATTGTTGTTGGTCAGGCAGATTATACAATATACCATGTCCTCTTTTGAGTGCTCTGTGGTTATGGTCTCAGGACACTCTTTCTGATTCTGGAACCTTCCATTCCCAGCTCTTTAAATGAGCAGGACACATTCCCCACATCTCCTTAAATACAACCATGTACCACTTGAGTGCAACAGCTATCTTTCTGTTTTTTAAACTTCAGTAAAGCTATAGAGTAGTGATTCTCAACCTTCCTAATGCCGTGAGCCTTTAATACAGTTCCTCATGTTGTGGTGACCCCCAACCATAAAATTATTTTCATTGCTACTTCATAACTGTAATTTTGCTACTGTTATGAATCGTAATGTAAATATCTGATATGCAGGATATATTTTCATTGTTACAAATTGAACATAATTAAAGCATAGTGATTAATCACAAAAACAGTATGTAATTATATATGTGTTTTCCAATGGCCTTAGGCGACCCCTGTGAAAGGGTCATTCGACCCCTAAAGGGGTCGCAACCCACAGGTTGGAAACTGCTGCTATAGAGCCTCCCTCGATCTTATCTTCAGAAGGATTCTGGAGCTGCTAAAGTCCTCGTTTTACAAGAGTAAGTGTAACTCACAGAATGCCCGCCATTGAAGCGGCCAGGCAACCTTCTTCCAGGCATCTTCGGTCTGTTTGCAGTGAGATGGAGTAAGTTTTCTGAGGAAGCTATGTCATCAAAATTCACAATATCTGGAGAATAAAATTCAATGTATACACTAAGAGATAACTGTGCATTTTGAAAGGTAAAAATATTTCTGAATTTTTAGCAAGCTTTAAATTAAAGGACTCACAAGTTGACCTGTGCTTTTCATATGCATTTAGAAAACAACACTCACCCTTAGAAAACAAACTTCCTCTTCACCTGATACATTTTATAGCATAAGACTTTAGTAACAATATAAAGTTCATGCTTTTAATAGACTTAGACCACAGCAAAAAGTTCTTGGAAGATATAAATCTGTACTTGTCACAAGCTGTTGTTGCATAAAAGAGCTGTCATCTTAAGTTCTTCCTTATAAAAAAAATAATTTATTTCAACTCAATTAATTACTGTATCATATAATAAAAACAAAAACTTTGTTTGAAACTTCAGGTAGTACCCTGATATTCAAATTTTAAGGATTCTACTATATCTGGGACCCACACTGCTGCTTTCCAGTTGCTTTTCTCAATGTGAAGTGAAAGTACAATTTAATGTGTTTGATATACTGTATGTATGCATGTAACAGTATACTGTAGCTGGGATGCACACTGTTTATAGTTCACTGCACTTCTGCTGAGACATCACCATGTTTAGAAGTTATAAGGTAGTTATAAATCTAAGGCAGATGGGAGATCAAGGAAAAATCCTACATAGATCATCCACTTGTTTCCCAACCATCAAAGGCTGGCTGACCTTCGATCCAATAACAGATGTAAAGAGAAACCTAGTAATTCATATCTCTGAAACAATAATGTATAATGCCTTTACTTTTTCTACATGATCCAGAAAACCTTCCTAAAGAAGCTGATCTTTAATTTTGAAGCACAGGTATCTCTAAGTATACAAAAACCTTAAGGATAATTCCAGATACTTCCACTGTCACTATTATCTTCCTTAAGCCCAAATTAAAAACTAGGGATATTAATCACAGTCAAGACCCTTGAAATGGCAGATTTCTTTGGCCTAGTCTTCCAGGTATCGAATCATTCTTCATGTTATCGTTACCTGAATGTTTATACACTTTCTGTCAAATATTTAGATGCCCCACCTCAGTTATATTATTTTATAAAATAATCTAAAGATTCTAATCATTACTGCCCTCAGCTTATTCATCAATTTTCATATTCAAAGTAATTCATTTATATTTTTTTAAAGGGATGAAGAAAAAAAGGGTAAGGCAGAGGAAGTTAGGTATCACTGTTTGGCAATATGCATTTTGTGACACCTTTAAATGTCTGTTGACCACTTAATTCCTCTTCACCTTCACATTTTGGAATTATATTCTGGGTTCTATTTTATACCTAGTCACTAGGTTAATACATCACAATAGGCAATCCAATGTGCTTGGTTTAATTATTGTCTTGAGTCAAATAATTGTCTGTAAGTAATTATAAAATATAACAAATCATAATAAACAGTGGATTTAATGTATAAGTCATTATACAGTGTGAAAGACCTTGAGTGTGTGTGTGTATAGTGATATATATATGTATGTGTGTGTGTGTATATATATATACACACACACATACATATATATCACTTTATCTGCAAATGTCACCAATAAAGTAAATAATCAATATTTTTTAAATGTTAAAAATATACTGTAGTATAAAGGGTGAAAAAATACTTTTTACACTGATGTTTATTGACAACCTCAAAAAAATCCTTGAAAAGTACAATCCAATCATTTTGGTCCCTGGAGATTATTTTCAAATGCATATTGAAGCAACTTGCAGAAAGAAAAAGAAATAAACAGAAAACCATAGAAAGGAATGAAGATAAATGAAACTGAAAGGGTAAATAAAAGGTAAATTATACATCATGCTCATGTAAAAAAGGCCTTTTATGTGTCCAATTTTGGGCTACAACACCAAGATAAATGATTTTACTATTTTAAAACTCTCTCAGGTCCTCCATTGAAGCCATTAGGTTAATAAAATGAAATAGTGCACATCTTGGACTCATGATATATTAAACACTTTTCAATTTCTCTGAGTAATAACAATAGATTTAGACTGCCCACATGGCATAAAAGGCATGACAACCACTTAACTCTTGCAATCATAATGTCACTCTGCCAGCCATTTAAATTTCTAAATACTGCCTAAGACGACATGGAGTTTTTAAAAATCACAATGAAATATCAAATTGGGGGAGAAAGTAAACTGATTTTTATTGTTTTCAAGTAAACAAAAAACTTTTATCAAAAAATATCTTAAACTGACCAGGAAAATCTTCCCAACATGAATTTCATTTTATTTTAAAATGGAAAACCAAAGGGTTAGAATAGACAGACAAACATGTAGACTTTTAGTAAAATTACAAAAAAATATCAATGTGCACCACCTATTTATACTGAATATAATATTTTGATTTCTTTTATAAATTGTTATCTTACCAAAATGGAGAAAGGTAGAATAATTTTCTGACACGTAAGAAGGGAAACATGGCAAACAGGCTAGGAAACAAAATCTGGAAAGAAAAGTCAAGGATAGAAATGTCTAGAAAAAGGACTAAACCAAAAAAATTATTTTACAAAGCAGGAAAAAGGAACAGTTGTAGAACGAATAGAAGCAGTTCAATGTTTAGCATATACCTATTACAAATAATCTAAACTTACATAAGATGTGTCCTGGATTTTAGATTTTTTCTTTCATTTTTCAAAGGGAAAATTATGATGGGTATAAATTTCAATAAATTTCAGATATTTTTTAAACAAGCATTTTTTTTATTACTCACTGAACACTAAGACAGTTTCCAAAAGGATGTTTTAATACTAAAATTAGTGGTCAGAGTAATAAATCAATATATTAACAACTCAATACTAGTATAGCTGTTACTAAAATTAAACTACCTTTTGATCAAGTTTTAGTCTTCAGCATATAGTAAATATGAGAAAATTTTAATTCTATGATCTAATAAAAACTATATTATTCTTTTAAAATATTTCAGTATAAAAATGCAACTTAGTATAACACTTGAAATCTCATACATATGTAAGTGAAAATTCATTAATATAATAACTCTCTAGAATGACATTGAGGAATTATTAGAAAATACAAATTTTAGCCCAAGAAGAATTTACCACAGAAAAACAATTTAAAAAGATAAAATACACCATGGCCCATGTATCTCAGTGGTTAGAGAGTGGCCCTGCATACAAAAGGGTTGCAGTTTCAATCCCCAGCCCCAGTTGGGGCATGTGGAGGAGGCAACCAATCTCTCTCTCTCCCCCTCTCCCTCTCTTCCAGTCTATCGAAAAATCAATGAAAAAAAATATCGTCAGGTGCGGATTAACAACAACAAAAGGATATATGCTACACTCTAAGAATACTTCATCATCTGTGCTTTTGACATAATTACATTACCACTAAATTTTCTATTTTAAAACTAATTGTAAACTGTCTGGAAAATTAACTATTTAGGCCACATAAAGTTTATAATTAACCAGTAGTGGCAGCGAGATTATCCTAACCATTTTTTATGAAGTGTTTGAAAAAGCAATTAAAACATGGTTGTAACAGCTCTACAATTAGTAGTACTATTTTATATAATATAAGAGGATATTTATAAACTTTTCAAAAGAAAAATAAAACCAAATTGACTGTTCTAGGAATGTTTTTCTTATATGTACAAAAGTCAGAGTCTGTACTCATATACATACATGTGTTTTATATGCCTTTATATACAGGAAAATCCTATCTGAGAGGAGGATCAGGAATTTACATCCTTCCTAGATAGGAGCAGAAACAGAACGAGATGGGGTTAACAATGGAGGAGGGGAGCAGAAAGGAAATAACTTTATACCAACTTCCATGTCAGGCATTCTAGTAAGTATCATAGAAATTTTGGGCTGTTCAGTTGTTACTTAAGCAAGAAAATAGATTAATAGAAGAAACATGCCAATAATGACCATCAGCTAATAATTTACAACCCACATTTTTAATAGCAAGGACAGTGTACTTTCTACTCTGTCATTTCACTTGAAATTATTTATTACTTTACATCATAATGAAACTCTAAGAAGATTTTTGTATTTTTAAAAACTTTCTGAAACTTGTTAAAGGGCTAGACTGATATGCTGTTTAAAAAATTTAAAACCTGAGTCAAAAATATAATTTAAAATAAGCCAAATTTGAGGCTGTATTTGATGTAGAACACAGTTTCTGAAGAAGAGGTAAAACACCTTTCTACTACATGTACTAAGATCATCTGATATTTTAATAAAAAGAAAATAAGGAATAACCTGAGTTATGGTCTGAGACATAAGCTACTGTCGGCAGCTATGTCTTTTACGTTGACACACTACTTATGCCTAAAACAGTACTGAAGAGAGAACACTTCTTATTTAGTAAATACCTGCCACTTAAAATGAGCTCAATTTTCAAAATTTATATTTTCTGAACTTTACAGGGTGTAAGTGTGGTACACCTAGGGCAGACTGATAGCTTTATTCCTGAAAGAATAAAGGACAGCAGCTTGAAAGTCAGCTGTTAGTTTCTTGACCATATATGTAAGTCTCAGCATCTCTAAGTTACTCCCTTATTCATTTGATAAAGAAAGAAATCAGAAAATTTCAAAACCCTGTTCCACAAAGCCTTTTTGGTTTTTAATGAAGACTGAATAATGGCTATGGATGTAAGATAAGAATTGGGACCAAAAACAAGGCAAAAAGTAGAACTTTTCAACCACCAATACTTTCACACTGTTACACATCATTTTTATTAGAAATGTAGCAAAGGAAACAAAATTTACTGGTGATCGTATATAGAAAAAGTTTGGAAAACTAAAAATGGTTTTTATTTACTTAAAACATTTTTATTTTGTAATTTTCATGACCTTGAGACAACCAAATGATGAAAAATATGCAAGAATGATACAAAGGAACAGAAAAATACAGAATATAGAAGCTCTAAATATTACTTCTTCAGCTCCCAAAATGACATTAAAATTTAAGACTTCTGATAAAAAGTGAAGATAATTATGGAAATTAAAAAGGTAATGTTCATGGAGTTTTTATTTCCAGAGTTAAAACTGTGCACTTAATCTTTATTTCTCCAACTATGACTTTTGAAAACACATTTCTAGCTGTATTTTACATCAAACAGAAAACAATAAGAACTGATAAAATCATATTTTCACCACTAACCTCAACAGAAAGGAGTATTTTTAAAAACACAAAGAGAATTTTATTTTATTTAACTAACAATGAATATGAATAATTTTCATCAGATAAAACATACTGAACATATCTGAGTGAATGCCTCTAAAGTACAACCAACATCTCAAATTCCAGAAATTATTCATGAATATGGCTTCATCAAGAGCAAGCAGGATCCAAAATACATGATAAAAGGATCTATAAAACACTTAAATTAAAAAACTGAGAGAGGCCATGTTTAGGTCAGAGCTTTGGTATTGGCAAACTGAAAAGAGGAAAGACAAATAAAATCATCTGAAGAATTTTGGAAGTTGGTAAGTAGTACATTTTCTAATATAGTGACAAAAAAAAAATCTAAGTGTAACTGACCTTGCGTTTACATCAACACTGAAACTAAAAATGTATTTAAAATATTAAAATTTAAAAAAAATATTTCATAGAGCCCTTAGTATAAAGGGGATTTAAAAAGTTCCCTTCTGGTTTATGTGATCTTGAACATCTGATGTACTTTTAGCTTACTCTGTTTAGATGTAAAATAGAAAAATTAGTATTTGTCTCTTACAGTTACTGTGAAGATAAAATAAGAACATATATGAGAAAGTGCTTTGAAAATGTATAAAAACTAAAAACAAATTCTAAGTACTATACAATAACCATTACCACAAGTGTACAACGCTTTAATAGTGAGACCTTTGATTTGTATCAAGACTTTCTCTGTTTCAAGTGTTCCATTTTAGAACTAATATGGATAAAAGACTGGAAACTAATAAAGATGATTAACAGGCTGAAAAAATCAGTCTGAAACTTAATGAACAACATTTACCTAAAGAAGTAAAGCCTGCTGATATGTAGAAAGAGAGTAAGTCACAAAAAGCCTATTTGTCTGAATTGAAAAGTATATTGGTATTAAGTAGAAAATAAAAATATTCTTAAATGTAATCTAGTGCTGGCATTAAAGTCTACATCACCTCTTTATTTTTAAACTTCTAAAACTAAAACATCCTCAGATCTGCCTGACTTAGGTGGTGTGGTCTTTCTATTCTGAAGAGACAGAACGATAAATGGATGAACTCTTAATAGCCACCTCAGTTTATGTGAATCATAAATATTCTGCCTGTTTATCTTCTTTTATGTTTTTCTATTTTGGCTTCATAGATTTAAAACAAATTTGAATTAAATTCCACTGTATCTGTCCACACACAAATTGTATATACAAATTTATTTTAAATCGTTTCTGAAAACTATACCGGCAACTTTTAAAATGTACCACCTTTCTACACGTTAACTTACCTGTTTCTTTAAAGCTCCTAATTGTAAATGAATCTAGATCTACTGATTTTGGTCTAAGTGGTGACTGTTCAGAATCTAACTTTGGTTTTGATACTGGCTCAGTTTCAAATTTTGATGAAATGGCAGGCACTTCCCCATTAATCCTGAAATGAGAAAATCAAACAGAGGCAAAAATCACTTGTATGTGAAACATGACCATTTTGTAACATTTTAATTTAATGACACTAAAGATGTTATAGCATAATACCGAGTTTTATTTCTGTTCTATAAAATGATTTCTATAAACATTGACTTCTACCTTAAAACTAATCCTAATAAAATCAGAAATGTAGCCCTAGCCAGTTTGGCTCGATGGATAGAGCTTCGGCCTGCAGACTGAAGGGTCCCAGGTTCGATTCCAGTCAAGGACACATGCCTGGGTTGCGGGCTTGATCCCCAGTGGGGGGTGTACAGGAGGCAGTCGATCAGTGATTCTCTCTCATCATTGATGTTTCTAACTCTCTCTCCCTCTTCCTTCCTCTCTGAAATCAATAAAAATATATTTTTTTAAAAAATCAGAAATGTAAAAATATATTTTTTTAAAAAATCAGAAATGTAATATGAGTATAGTCACTGAATATAAGTATGAATATAAGGTTAATATTTAACAGAGGAATTACTAAAATATATAGAAAAAACATGGAAACCAAATACTTTAAAATTTTCTTTGAGATTTACTAGTAGAAAGGCACTGATGTCAAAGGCAGGTAAATTAATAAACTACTTAAAACTTACCTGGCTACAGGTGGTAGTGGAGGAACTGGTTTCTCAGGTCGCTTTGGGTATACTGTTCCAGAAGATCTCAATAAATTATTGACTTTGGTGGGTGGAGTAGGCTTCTTCGGTGGAACTTGTGGAGCAGCTGGTTTAGAAGGTTTCTGGTCCAGCATGGATTTTTCATCTGATTATTTAAAAATAGTTAATAAGTTATTAACAATGAGAACTGTTTTCTATGGCTTAAAGCTAAAGCCAGGCTGGAAAAGTGTGAAACAGAGAAGAGAGACATATTAGTAAGTGAGCATGTGCACACTGTTTTATGTTTTAAAGTTATAATAAGCCTAAATGTCTAAAAAAGTTTACTTTGGTGGGGTGGGGGCCCCCAAATAAGCCCTAATGTACAAATAATGCCTGCTTCTTATTGTCTTCTCAGCATCCTTTGCTTTTAGGAGTGGTATTCCACTCAAATATAACCACTTGTAATTTTACTCTAAGCTGAGAACAAGATTATCTAGACTTAAGTCCATCAGATCACTTAGTAAAAATAAAATAGAGGGAGCTGAAAATGAGTAGGAATCCTAGTGCCATTTAACATAATTATTTTGAAATAATCACAATGACAAAGAAAAAAAACCAAATGTTAAGAGACATTTAAGAGAAACTGATGCTAGACTGATTAAGCAAAGGTAAGAAAATTACAGGCTTGTATTTGTAATTCTCACCTTGGTATTAGGAATTTTATTAACATTTAATTTACTAACTCAATGAAATAAATTTGAAAATATGCTGGACAAAACAATACTGAGGACATTTTTAAACAATGTTAGGAAAAACAATTTTATCACCAAAAGTGCATGGTATTAACACACTTCCTTGGATCATATGAAATATAGCTTAGTCTTTAAAACCCTGGCCATCCAAACTTAAATTTCTATAAAACAGTCAAATAGATGTTTTATAAAAAATATCAGAAAAAATGTTAAAGGATAGCAAATAGAAGTTCAGTGATTAATTGAATATACATTCTTCTTTTAACAGATAATATTCATGGAAAGCAAATGTATCAAAAATAAGATTCACCATCCCTGGTATATCTGAGATTAAATCAACTATAGTATACTGATTTATAATACAGGATGTCCCAAAAAGTGGATACATAATTTGAATGATTATAAAGTCAGTGTTTATTAATATAGAGTCCATTTTCAAAATTTAAAAAAATCTACAGAAATTGTTTTGTCAATGCCTGTTTTCAAACTGATAACCATTCTGGTCCAGGCTCTGCTGATAACACAAAGCAATGGAATTACAAACATTAAGAATCATTTCCTTTGGTATTTGTGCCCCCTCAATTCGTCGACTGTTCCTGGTTTTGTACTGTAAACTTTATCTTTTATGTATCCCCATAAAAAAGTCTAGTGGCACTTTAGGATATATTTTTTGTTCAAAGCTTAGTCTGGCTTCACCCATTATTTCAAATTAGTTTAACCCTGAAAGGAATGAAAATTAAGTGAGTTAGCAGCTTTTAAAATGTGTATACATTTTTGGGGACACCCTATATAATTAATATATGATGGCAATGTATTTGTGTACTAGATTTTAATTCAGGCAAAACTTACATAAAATTAACCATTTTAAAGTGAACAAATCAGTGCCATTTAGTATATTCACAATGTTTTACAACCACCATGTCTACCTACCTCTAAAACCCTTTCATCTCCCAAAAGAAAACTTTGTTCCCTTAATCATTTACTCCCTTTTCCCTCCTTTACCCAGCCCCTGGAAACTACCAAGCTGCCTTCTACCTATATAGATTTACTTATTCTATATATATGTGGAATCATACAGTATGTGACCTTTTTTGTCTGGCTTAGTTCATGTAGCATAATAATGTTTTTGAGGTTCATCCGCATTATAGCAGGTATCACTATTTTTTTTCTTTTTGTGACTGAATAGTATCCATGAATATAGCATAATCCATTCATTTATTGAAGGACATTTGGTTGTTTCCACCTTTTGGCTATTGTGAACTGCGCTGCTATGAACATTTGTGTACAACTATTTGTTTGAATACCTGTTTCCAATTCTTTTTGGTATATATCTAAGAGGAATGGCTGAAACATATGGTAATTTTATGTTTAACTTTTTGAGGAACTACTAAAAATTTTCACAGCAACTGAAACATTTTATATTCGTATCAGCAATATACGAGGGGTTTAATTTCAGCACATCCTTGCTAATATTGCTATTTTCCATTTTTAATATTATAGCCATCCCAGTAAATGTGAAGCGGTAGCTCATTGTGGTTTGGTTTTCATTTCCCTAATGACTAATGACACTGAACATCTTGTCATGTGCTTGTAAGGCATTTGTGTATCTCCTTTAGAAAAATGTCATGTTGCCCTGACTGTCACTGTCAACATTGTTGTAACCACACAAGGGGAACCAATTTAGAAGATAAAGTAAACACTAGGTTGGCAGAATGAAGAGAGAAAGAGATAATCCAGGTCCATCATAAATTATAGAGTTTGGGGTGAGGGAGGTCGGATGACCCCTACTTCTGGACTTCTAATTACCTAAGACTGTTTCCCAATTGTTTAAGTAAGTTTAAATGAATGTTTTATTTTCTTTGCTTTTAAAACGTCCAACTTTTTTTTATCCATACCACCACTACATCTACCTAAATAGCATGAGAACAAAGTTTCAGAAAAACATATCTAAACAGGTCACACCAGTGTTTAAATTATACAATAAATATTGTACTGTGTATCCATATGCATTATATAGCTACTGTGCAAGGACCTATAGAACCAATGTCAAATAAGATTTAGACACACACACACACACACACACTCCCTACACCTGTGCCTTTATGAAGTTTAGTCACGTGAGAAAACAAAATAAATCTAAACTAATAGGTGACATATGACAATGAGTTTATCTGTTTTTAGATAGAGTAATTAAAAAAACTAATTCAAGGAGGTGACATACACTGGATATTATAACTGAAACCTGAGAAATAAAAAGGAATTAGCCATAAAAAGTTTCTGAAAGGAGTATAAGAGAGATAGGATTCCAGGGAAAGAGTACTATACCATGTAACTCTGAAAAAAAAAATACTGGTATTCTATAAACATGATATAGTGGGGGAGTGTACTACACACAGTGAGCAAGAAAATAAAATTATGAGAAATATTAGAAAAGTCAACAGAAGCCAGATCACTCAAAACTTGCAAGGCTAGGCTAAGGCTAAAGTGATCAAGAAAGTCTGCTTTAGAGAAAAAAATATTATAAACTGGATATTTCTCCCAAATGCAATAGGAAGCATTCAAACACATTAAGTTGATGTGTTATATATAACATACACATATTCGAGGGAAAATACACATACACTATTTCCATAGTATAAATTCTGAAACCCTTATCACTACTTTAAATCCTTTTTGGAGCAGGGCAAGATGTAAACAGACTAGAGGCCCAATGCGCAAAATTCGTGCAAGGGGCTTGGTCCTCGTAGCCCCGGCCTTGTCCGGAAGATCGACCAGCTGTCTAATTAGCATATTACAATTTTATTATTATAGTTAAATACATGCTACATCTCATACCATTGAAAGGCCTATCATGAACTACACAAATGGTTCTCAATTTTGTCTTCAGATTAGAATCACGTTATATAGGCTAAAACCTGAGCCCTACCCTATACAATTCTGTAGAGGAACCTAGGCATCAACATATTTTTTAGACACCCCAGTATTCTCACATGTGACCAGGATTGAGGACAACTGTACCAAGCTACCTGTCTAGCTTAGTTCCTCAAAACTCCTCCTAGGTGCCTGGAGCCATTTCCTGAATATGCTATGCTTTCTCTCATTCTTTTCATATTCTCTTTCTGTAGAATCACCTTTGCTTTTCTAGTCAACACATTCTGCTCATTTTCTAAGTCTCTGTATAATCACAATACAGTAGTTAATGTCTATTAATTATTCAACTAGCAATGGTCTGAATATTTTTTAAAATGAAAAATAAACTTTTTAATCTTCCTAGTAATTAGCAGAAGCAAGCTGCCTCATACATAACTGACTGAATTTATGTTATATGTTTAGCATTTGTTAAGTCTGTTTCAGGTATGGTTATAAATAAATATAGTTTGCCACTTCTTAAGAGGTCAAGATTATTTTTAGGTTCAATCTGGAGAGAGAAATTAGAGATATTAAAATGTCCTTTGTAGAACATTAGAGATAAGTATCATTTCCTTTTTGGTAAGCATGCTAAATATAAAATACAATAGAGTCCCGCCACAGCTCTCAACTCAATGTCTATGTACTACAGATTGTGTCACAAATTAAAAGACACCTCCAATAATAAATGATCTTAAATGAGTCTGGTTATGTTTGTTCTGTTTAGGAATCAACTGAAAAATAAGAAGGCTGACCCCAACTTCTCAAACAGAGAAGAAATGCTCCTCAAGGAAAAGTGAGCAGATTCACTGCCTCTAATAATAAAAATGTGGAACCAGGCGAGGCTTCAGCAGCCAATTCTGTTCTTGCTGTGGATGTGCCTGGGGCCTTGGGGAGGACGTGATAAAGGTTATCATTTAATTGATTTTTATAAGCCTGATAGAGCTTTTATTATATCCTACCCTACACCTCCCTGCCTGGCACCCCAAAATAAACATCAGTTCATCCCTTCCTGTCATACATATTTCATGCCAAGGATGAGAAAGTACACCAAGAATGAAATAAACTACTGATAGGTATGTCCAAGAAAGCTTTTCCAAAAAGCAAGAGAAAAACTTACACTCCAAAGTGCTGATAGTACCAGTCTTCTGAGGCACAGCATGGCTGTCATTCAAGGTACCTCTGAGAAAATCAGCGGCATAAAACTGCTAAGTAGATCTGAGAAGATACACATGGCGTCTTGGGGCAAGGAGTAGACAGTGAAGATTTAAACTCCATTCTTAAGATTTGAAAAAGTATCCCAAGGAAAAAAGCATCCTCACTTAAGAGTCAAATGTAGGATGATCAGATGCATGTCTTCTAGTGGCTCTTTTCCCCCCTCCCCAACACAGCAGAGCTTTTCAAAAAATATCTTCTGTGCAATTAGGATCATGAAAGACAAAAGTCATGAACACACGTACTGGTGAAATATACTTTATTTCCTGTCAGAAAGCTAAGGCTCCTAATGTGGCACTTGACATGGCTTGAAAAGGCTTGCTCTGTTGACTGTGGAACAAGGATAGAACTTTAACTTATGCCTATTTTTATTTAAAAAGGGTTAAATTAATCTGCACCAATATTTAGTATCATATTGAAACTGGCTCTTTCCCCTAGTCCATTTTCCCTATTCCTTGCACCAGATCTATCAAAGTCATGTCAAGTCAACAAAAACATTTTGAAAAATATTAAGAGTTTTGTCCCTTGTTATACATTAGTCTTGTTTCACTTATAAAACAACTAAAGGCCTGTTGCACGAAAAGATTCGTGAAATAGGCCTTCCCTTCCCCTGGCTGCCGGCATCAGTTTTCCTCTGGCACCCGGCACCCAGGCCTTCGCTGCTCCGCTTTGCACCTACGTATGCAAATTAACCGCCATCTTTGTTGGCGGTTAATTTGCATATCTCACTGATTAGCCAATGGGAGGCGTAGCGAAGCTACGGTCAATTACCCTGTTTGTCTATTATTAGATTAGATTCTTATATTTGCACTTAAACTTTGAAACCAACACATAAATTTTAAAATCTTTTCAGTGAAGCCCTGACCGGTGTTGCACAGTGATTAGAGCATCGGCCTGCCCAACAATGAGCTGCGGGTTCGATTCACCGTCAAGGGCACCTGTTTTGGTTGCAGGTTTAATCCCGACCCTGGTTGAGGTGTGTGCGAGGGGCAACCAATAAATGTATCTCTCACATAGATGTTTTTCTACCTCCCTCCCTCTCTCCCTTTTACTCTCTCTTAAAAAAGAAAAAATCTTTTCAGTGAAATTTTGGTAGTAAGATTTAAAACTAAGAGAACAAATGTCTTTTCTATTTATTTACATATTTACCACTTCTGGCATCCCTCATTACTTGGTGTACATCCAAACACCTACATAGCATCATTTTCCTTCTCCAAAAAATAACTTTTAACATTTTCTATGTAGCATATAGTTTGTTGGGCATGTGTTCCCTCAGATTTTGTGTGAAAGTTTTTATTTTGCCTCCATTTCCTGAAAGGTATTTTTGCTGGGCGACAACTCAAGGTGGACAGTTATTTTCTTTCCAACTTTATCCACTCTTCTCTTTGTCATTGCTTTAGTCAAATGCATTATGATATGCCTTAAGGTAGTTTCTTATATGTTTCTTCTGCTTGGCATTCATTAAGCTTCTTGGATCTATAGGATTATAGTTTTCACCAGATCTGAAATCTTTTCAACTATTACTTCTTCCAATATTTTTTCCTGTCCCCATTACTTATTTTATCAATAAGTAAAACCAATTGATATTGTCTCTCAGGTCACTGATGCTCTGTTCATTTTCCCCCCCTAGTCTTTTCTATACATTTTAGATAGTTTCTATTGCTTTATCTTCCAATTCATTAATATTTTCTTCTCTATTCTCCAATCTCCTGGTAATTCCATCCAGTGGTTTTCATTTCAGATATTGTATTCTTCATCCACAAAGTTCAATTTGGGATTTCTTTTTATATTTTCCATTTCTGACAACATCATGTTGAAATTTCTTCCACTTTCTGGAATACATGGGATACATTTACAATAGCTCTTTTAATGTCCTTGCTGCTACTTCCGTATGTCTTATCATTTCTGGGTCTCCTTAAATGGACTGATTTTTCTTTGAGTTATTGGTCACTATTTTCTCCTGTTTCCCCCTCCCCCATACCTGATAAATTTTTTTAAAATCAGATAAAGGACATTGTGAATTTCACAATATCACTCTTTAGTGATATTGTGGGTTCAGTTCCAAACTGCTACAATAAAGCAAGTATCACAATAAAGCAAGTTGTAATCTTTGCTGGTAGGAGGATTTTGCCTTCAATTTGTAAAAGAACACAACATCTGTGAAACACAATAAAGCCAAGCACAATAATAATAAGAACAAGGTATGCTGTAGGTTGTTTGTTTTTGTTTTGTTTTTTGAATTTTGTTCTAAAATTAGTTTCATTTGTTTCCAAGACAGGTGCAGAACACCTATGGTGAGATACTTTATTAGAAATTCTATCTAATGCCTTGAGTTCTTTCCAAGATGGCTTGTAGGAACAAAATTTTTGTGAGTTCCAGAAATTGCTTCACCAAATGCTTTTCAGCACTTATTTCTCCAGCTATCCAAGTTCTCTTACACATGTGTGTAATTCAGTACTCAGCCAAAGAAAGCCTCATGGTAAGTTCCACAGGATCTCTGAGTGCTCTCTCCTGTGCAGTTACAGCCATTCTGGCACTCTGCCCCACACACTGTAGCTGCCTTGGCCTCCTTAATCCCCAATCTCCTCAACTCTGCAGAAAAACTAAGCTCTGTCTGGCTTCCTCTTTTCTGTTGCTTATAAAATGCTTTTAGACAATAAGCTGGGAATCATTTCAGGGCTTGCCTTTCTTGTTTCAGTGACAATTTCTCTCAGTATAACAATCCTATGCTACTTGTTGTTCAGTATCTGAAACTGTCAAATATTTTGTCATTTCCTAGTTGTTTAACTCAGGAGGGAAAATTCAGTCTTTGCTACTTCATCATGGCCAGGATTCTGAGGACATAAATGTAAAAAAAGCAGCAATTATCTTTGTTTATAAGATCAACTCACAGAGCTCAGAAAATATGAGAAGTCAGCATCTGAATTTTAACAAACCACTATCTATCTGATGGAGAGGACTATAAGAGAAATATCATAATGTAGATGAAACCAGCAATACACTTCTACATATCTGTACATGCGTTTCATGAGGGACAGATATTATAACCAAGTACTATAATGAACTGACCCAAAAATCAGACCTAACAATAGCGATACCACAAAGGACTAATCTGAGATTAAGAAATGCTTTTATTAAGTACTAGAGGCCTGGTGCACGAAATTCGGGCACTCAAGGAGGGGGGGTCCCTCAGCCTGGCCTGCGCCCTCTTGCAGGCCAGGAGCCCTCGGGGGATGTCCAACTGACAGCTTAGGCCCACTCCCCTTAAGCCATCAGTCAGACATCCTTAGCACTGCTGGGAAGGTGGGAGAGGCTCCCGCCACCAATGCTGCTCTCGCCAGTCATGAGCCCAGCTTCTGGATGAGAGGCGCTCTCCTTGTGGGAGCACATTGAACACCAGGTGGCAGCTCATGCATCGTGTGTCTGCCCCCTGGTGGTCAGTGTTCGTCATAGCAACCAGTAGTTCCGTGGTTCGGTCGATTTGCATATTAGCCTTTTATTATATAGGAGGATAAATTACTTTTACATCATAAATAAAATTCACAAATGTAAAAAAAAGGAATAGGGAAATCTTCCATATTGTATGGTAAATGGGAACATGGGCCCCTTCCCATGCTCCACCTCCCCCTCCCACCCTGTGGGGAATATAGTGAAGGCCATCAGTAAGTGGACTGTGAGACCTTGGGAGACGAGCCAGCTTCTCAATCAGAAAACAGCTAGTATTTTGATCTCACACAGCAGCTGTCCCCCTCCCTCTGTAGGCTCTGTTTTTCTCTGTTTTCTTTACTCTATAAAATCCTGAGTTGGGAAAGTCTGGGTGGTAGCAAAACAATGGTACTGGCCGCCTGCCCCCTGTGTGGCCTATCTGTAGGCCAGATGGGAGTTAATAGCTCAACTTCAAAAGTGGTAGCCGGTGCAGCAGGAAAAACTTTACCGCATGGCCCTGGTGTGCATGTACCAGTAAGTCCTAATAAATCCATGCCTTTCACAGCCAGTTCTCCAGGCTATATCTTTGGAATTGGCAAGCATTACCCTGAGGTTTTACCAAACCTCAGCGCTTTGCATTCATTACACACGCAGAGCTCAATTACTGAATAAGAGATAAAGCTATGAAGGTGCATAACATATTCAGGGAAAAGACTGGTTGTTGCATTTAGTGAGTGAAAACAGTAGAAGATGGTAACAAAAATATAATTTGGAATCAGTTCCCAACAATACCAAATACTGGACAGGATACTGAGCAATAGGAGCTCTCAATCACTGTTGGTGGGAATGCAAAATGGTACACACACTTTGGAAGACAGTTTGGTGGTTTCTTATAAAACTAAACATACTCTTACCATATGATCTAATAATAACACTCCTTGGTATTTAACCTGATGAAATGAAAACAGATATATAAAACCTGCATGGAGATGTGAAGAGAGCTTTATTCATAACTACCAAAGCTGGAAACAACCCTTCAGTAGATAAATGGCCCCAGATAATAGAATATTAATCAGCACTAAAAAGAAATGAGCAATTAAACTCTGAAAGACTTGAAGGAACTTTAAAGACTTATTACAAAGTAAAAGAAGCCAATGTGAAAAGCTACACATTGTATGATTATAACTACATGACATTCTGAAAAAGGTAAAACTATGGAGAAAATGAAAAGATCAGTGGTTGTCAGGAATTCGGAGCAGAAAGAAATGAAAAGTCCCCTCAGAGAGGATTTTTAGGGCAGCGAGACTATTTTGTATGGTATTGTAAATGTACACTTACCAAATTACACATTTGTCCAAACTCGTAAAATGTACACCAGGAGTGCACCCTAATGAAAACTATAATCTTTGGATGACCATGATGTGTCAATGGAGGTGAACTGATTATAACAAATGTAGTACTGTACTACTCTGGTGCAGATGTTGATAGTGGAGAAGTTTGTACATGTGTGCAGGTAATTAGTATATGGGAACTCTGTGCCTTCCATTCAATTTTGCTTAACTCTAAAACTGTTCTAAGCCCTGGATGGGTTTCTCAGTTGGTTAGAGCACTGCCCCAAAAAGTCAAGGTTTCTGGTTCGATCCCTAGTCAGGGCACATACGAGTATCAATCAATGAATGCATAAATAAGTAGAACAACAAATCAATTATCTTTCTCTTTTTCTCCCTCTCTCTCAAATCAATTTTCTTTCTCTCTTTCAAATCAATAAATTAAAAAAAACTGTTTTAAAATATAGTCTATTAAAAAAATGAATTCTGTAAAGATGTAAAATATAAGCAAGACAAGGAACTAAAGTAGGGGAAATCAGTTAAGAGAGGTCAGTCACACGTTAGGTAAGAAACAAAGAAAGGCAGCAGAAACAAAACCATTCTAAAACAGTATTCATGTTTTTGCAGGTAAATATAGCCTCATCTACTAGATATAACCATTCCAGATCTTTCTGTACAAAGGAGGTATATTCTACAAACTAATAATAGCCACAAAAATAAGTAATGAAGTAATGTTTTTTCTTTGTTTTTAAATATATTTTTATTGACTTCAGAGAAGGAGGGAGAGATAGAAACATCAATGATGAGAGAGAATCATTGATCAACTGCCTCCTGCATGCCCCACACTGCAACCTGGACATGTGTCCTGATTGGGACCTCCCGGTTCATAGGTGGATGCTCAACCAGTGAGCCACACTGGCTGAGTTGAAGTAATGTTTTTTAACAAAATACATACAGGTATCCTGAATAACGTTCAAGTTTACATGATAAGTGAAGTGAAAATTGAACAATACATAATTAATCACTTCCATGTTTTAAATAACCCTATTTTAACAATGTTTCTCAACTGGGGCACTATAAAAATAATAAAAGTATGAATGTTTATGCTTAGTTTTCTTATACATTATTTGAAATAACTATGAATAAATACTAAATCCTTACTAAAAAAAAAATGGTTTAACATTTTAGTGGATATAAATTGGTGTCAAGTTTGAGTAAAATCTTAACATCTCATGGATCTTGACAAACTATTCCTCCCAGAAAACACCAAACATTGCAAAGTAAATACTAAACATTTATTAAATATCAGTATAAATGGCTCAGTGTGGCGAGACAACAAAAGAAAGTTATTATTTTTTTTTAAGTGGAAAAATTAGGCATACCTCTTTCTTCAGGCTTTACAGGAAAATACTTTTTCTCTGTAGATATCGGCTCAGGCTTTGGGGCTAAGGAAAAAAACAAAGTTCATACCTTAAAAAAATCATTTTACAGCACAAAAACAATTTTAGTAAAGGTTCATTTAAAAATAACATCAGATGAAAACATGGTCAACAAAAAGAACAATAAAGCAGAATCACTAGGCTCAATTTAATGCTAAACCTCCCACTGTTAGCATGAGTAAGTAATAACTCTGTAATCTGAGTTTTTTGTTGTTGTTGTTTTTTTTGTCAAATGAAGGTATTCATGTCCTCTACACCACCACTGTCCAGAGAACTAACTACAATGATGGAAATATTCTATTGTTGTGCTGTCTGATATTGACTGTTGAGACTTGAAATGCTGCTACAGCAACTGTGGAATTTAGTGTTTTATTTTATATAACTAGAGGCCAGGTGCACAAAATTTGTGCAGGGCAGGTTCCCTAGGCCTGGCCAGCGATCAGAGCCTATCGGGGCCTTCAGGCTGCTGGCCGGGCCCTTCCTTCATTCCGCACCTCCCCCTGGTGGTTAGTGCATATCATAGGGAGCCGGCAAACTCCCAAGGGGACACTTTGCATATTAGCCTTTTATATATATAGAAGATTTTAATTAACTTTGTAGGACCAATTTAACTAGTGTCTAAAAAGCCTCCAAAACTATCTTATATAAAAGTTATTTTTAACTTGTGTTTTCCATGGTCTGGGATTAGGTCAGCAGATACAAGGCTAAAACTATTGAGCAGGAAAGGACTTGCATTATTCTATAAAGAGCAAATCTTTCAGAAAAAATTGTACTGTATTTATAAACATCAGAAATTGGATGCTTTGAAATTCACAGACATAGACAAAGAGCCAGATTATAAAGCATTAACTCTGGAAAATTCTTCTAGATTTGTTTAATTCAACTGTTTAAAAAAATAAACTCTTCTAGTTTCTTTAATCCCTAACACACTCCCTTAAGGAAGAGTACATAAAAAATCAGCATTTGTTTGAGACATTAAAAAATAAATTTCATCTGAAAAGACAGAAAAAATAATTTGTCAGGTCAATATATTAAATATCTCAGCAGTTCTTAGTCAATTCTCTTAATAAAAATGACATAGAACTAAAGTATATAAATTATTTTCAACATTCCTACTTCATACCTTGATACATAGCACATACTTTTTTTGCTAATGAAAATAAACGGTGTACATAACACCAAATTTCACCATTTTAGAATTTAAAGATATGAAAACAGCAAACTGAAAAAACAGTTTTCTTACATACCTGGACCCTTAGCAGGAGGTGGTGGTTTCTTTGGTTTCTATTAAAATAATAATGGTGAAAACAGTTCAATACTTACATATTAAATATACTTAAAATAAATTCTGATCATTAAAAATCAAAATTATATGAACATCTCCCCTTAATCCCTACCTGCTAAAAATTATAAAATAAAATCCAACAACTCCACAAAAGGTCATGGAGAAAATTTTATTCTATTAGAATACCTCCTTGATCAAAATTCAAAATTTATCAGTGTTAGATAAAACTACGAATTCTTGAAGAGCAAAACTGTTCTGTTCTGCCTCCCCTAGTTTAAGATTTCTATGTACCATTTCACTGTGTTTAGCAATTGACACTTGGGTGGGGAGGGTTAGCAGGAAAAGGAAAAGAAATACTCATTGTTTAAACAACAAAAAGAGCAGCTAGTAAATATATGTAGCTTTCATTCTTGATTCTTCAGAATGATCAAAAAGAAGATAAAAGCAAAGGTATATGTTTCCTTAATTTATTCAAATTCTCTTAGATTTATAAGGATTTACCTAATGAGTTAAAAAACTCGAGACACCTTTCTAAGTATGTGAATTTGGTTTTTCCAAATTTAAAATAACTAATAATCAACAGGGTATAAGCATTCAATAAAAGACCAAAAAAAAAAAAGTATTCATTAAGAAAAAGCCCTGGCCAGGTAGTTCAGTGGATTAGAGCGCCATCTCCATACACTAAGGTTTCGAGTTCAATCCCCAGTCAGGGCACATACAAGAATCAACCAATAAATACATAAATTAATCGAACAACAAATTGATGTTTCTTTCTCTCCCTAAATTCAATAAGCAGGGGAAAAAAAGTATAAAAATAAAGAACACGGGAGGCTGAATCAATAGTGAATCAAATCCAGCTAAGGAAGGGCCTCAAACAGTGTGAGCCTCCACAGAGTAACCTCTGGTAATTTACTTAACTAAATGAGAGACTGAGAAGATTAGAGAGCTTTGCATTGCCTAAGTCAAATGTGGTAGACTGTCTTGCTGTGTATCTGTACTCTAACTCCCTTCCGCCCTATATATTTTTAAAACTCAATTAGGTTCATCCCTCCATGGGGGAAGAAGGGATCAAGGTGCACAGAAACAAAAGATTACTGATGAAACTCAGATTTACTTTATTCACTGTGAGAAGTAAAATAGATACTAGTATAATAAATCCTATAAGGAGGCAAAGACTGCTTTTTATCCTACCAAAAAATGAACTGACAGAGTAACAGTAATATCTACATTGCCTTATTTTCAACAAATTAAATAAAAATATAATGTCTTCCAGCTAAGTGCTAATTTATCTAACTAGAATGGCCAGCTTTTTTTCTTTTTCTTTTTCCACTGCATGTAATATTTTATTTTTTTATAATTTATTAAGGGTATCTGTTTCCATATTAAAAGGTGTGTGTGTGTGTGTGTGTGTGTGTGTGTGTGTGTGTGTGTGTGTGTGTTGGTGTTTCTTTTCTTCCCTTAAAAAAAAACTTTTAATGTTGACATGATTGCAGGTATCCCTCTCCTCCCACTGCTTTTCCCATCTCCACCACCTCTGACTACCCTCCCACTTAATTAAATAAAGTAATGAGCCCAGCTAGTATGGCTCAGAGGTTGAGCGTCCACCTATGAACGAGGAGGTCTCGGTTTGATTCCCAGTCAGGGCACATGCCTAGGTTGCAGGCTCGATCCCCAGCGGGGGGCATGCAGGAGGCGGCTGATCAGTGATTCTCTCTCATCATTAATTTTTCTATCTCTCTCCCCCTCTTCCTTCCCCTCTGAAATCAATAAAAAATGTATTTTTTTTAAAAAAAGTAATGAGTCAAAGGTTACTCTCCAATATTATCAGCAGGGAAAGAAAACCAGGAATAAAGGACAGAACTGAAATACTGTTTTGTTTTTACTATTATTCAAATAAGTTACTTGAAGACATGAATCTAAAACACCCTCATAACAGTATTCAGTAACAATGTAAACATTCTGTTTTTTAAAAAATATTGAAAAAAGGTTCTTTAAACTATTATCATCATTGAAAAATAAAGCTTACTGGAAAGTCCTTATCCAGTTCATTTATCTGAACAGCAAAATTGTCCGGAAATACTCCTTCTTTACCATTAAGTTCACCCTTCCACCAGCCAGTTTCTCCAGTCTCCTAAAATTCAACATGAAGAATAATTAAAATAAGGGTTATCTTTAAATAAGATAAAATTACAGAAAATTATTGAATTCCATCATTTTTTACAAGGAAAAAAAATACCTAAACATATCATGAGATCCTCCTAATAAAAAATATTCCTCACTATTGCTTCTAGCAGCAGTTATAAAGTTGGGTTTATAAGTCAAGTGTTTTAAATTTAATTTACAAGGATAGAAAGTTCTTGGGGAGGAGAAAGGAAAAAGAAAAGGAAGTAGGAGAGGAGGGTGAAAAGAGAATATGAATTTCCAAACTGTATCTTACTAAATATTCTTCCCAACATGTTAATACTCAATAGTAATCACATTATTCACTTGGTTTAGAAATTAACAAGTTCTTCAATTTCTTCCAAATGCCATCCTTCCATGAGAAATTAATCCAAACTGTATGAATATTCAAAATGGCATACAGTGAATCAGCTGATCATTAATTTAAAACAATAGAAATAAATTTCAAAAATGATTCAATGGGGTTACACCAAAAACAAAATATTTATAATTTTGCTCTCTTACAAAGACTAATTATAGGATTTTGCCTACATCCCAATAATACTGTTTAGCTGCACTACTTTCCACAGGATAATTTTTACATGTTGAGGGACATTTAAATTGTTTCCTCATTATTCCTTGTGGGTTTTTTTTTAAAAAAATATTAACACGTTAAGCGCCCAGCCTGTTTTGTCTTCCGGACAGAAAGTATAGTGTCAGTCACAGTGACTTACTGGGCGCTTAATGTGTTAAAAACAAAACAACAAACAGTAGGTTCAAATAAAATGGGATGAGGTAAAAGAGAAAGTACGAACAGAAACCTGAAGGTGGGTTAAGGTTAAAGAAAAACGCAACATGACGGTAAAAATAATTCCCAATAATATCAATTACAACAAAGTTTCCTAAACACACACACACACACACTCGCGCCTCTCACTATGTGCCAGGTTCTCAGGACACAGAAACAAACATGACAAGTCCCAGCACTTCCAGGGCTCAGGTGCTAGGGGGAATATAAGAATACTGAAAAAATGTTTCTATGAATAAATTACATATGATTTTCAAACCAGAGAAAGATCTTACCTTACTTATCAAGTGGATTATGTCTCCCTCTTTAAAAGTAAGTTCATCTTCATTAGTACCTTCATAGGCAAATAACGCTCTACAATATTCCTTAGCTAAAATAAAGAATGTAAGTAATATAACTTATATACATTGATTCTTTCCACAAATACTTAAGTTTCTATCTAGTGCAAAGTAATGTATACTAGAAACTATTAAAATGAATTGAATAATTTCAGCCAATACCATATGTGAAATTAAGTAATAATTTCATTAATCATATCCATTCAACTGCTTACGAAGTTCCTGCTATGCTCTAGGCACAGTTCTAACTGTCAGGGTAGAACATCAGTGAACAAAGCATATTAAAATCTTTGACCTCATGATATCTATAGCTAGCAGGATTTAATACTCTGATCAAGTGGTATGGTGTTGACAAATGCCTTCAACAAATATCAATTTCTGAGCATGTTTCATTCCTAATATGAAGATTTTATTGAAACACTTACCTTTTGTTTTACCTTCAGTGTCTGATTTTGTTATCTCCGTGTTCTGAGTTCTGGATCCTAGTGACTGTATGATTGAGGGCTACAATAGAAAAGGGTGAGATCAACTATTTTAAGTTAGAATAAAGAAAACGCTGTTAAACAAAGTTTACATTTACAGGTATCCAGTTTTCCCTAATAGTACTTAGTAACATGACTGAAAACTCTACCATAAGAAAGAGAAAGATTTCAAAAGTGAAATGATAGCTCAGAACATCTAACTTTTAAAACTTCCTGGTTTTATGATAAAAAATACTGATACCCATAATACATTACCCTAATTTTAGAACCTCTAAAATAACAATAGCATTTAAAAACTTACTATGGGCCAATCCCTGAGCTAAGAACTTAGTCTGCAGAACACCCTGCATAAGGCAGGCACTATCATTTGTTCCTTTTATAGACTAGGAAACAGTTACATAATCCGACTATGAGAAGAGTAATTTAGCAGAACCCAGATTGAAAGTCAGAAAGTGAGCTCTTAAACATCGTTAAACTTCCTTCAATGAGACAGAGGTAGAGAGAGAGAGAAAGAAAGAGAGAAAGAGAGAGAGAGAGAGTGAGTTTTGGTACTTCATTGTTCCTATTGCAATGAAAATACCATTAAGGTCATTATAACGATAGTCATTATTATAACTATAGTCTAGTAGACAACTTTCCACTATAATTTACTACAGTTAAGTCCTTTGCCATTTTATACCATTTCCTTGAGTCCTATTCCCAGAAATAACATTCTATTTGACCTTAGATTTCATTGCTTTAGTTAAAAATCTGAACACATTGCTAACTTACCCACTGACTTTAAAGAGAGGAAAGGGGAGGGAGGCAGAGAGAGAAACATCTATGTAAGACAAAAACATCAATAGGTTTGCCTTGCTCTAGCTGGTTTTGCTCAGTGGATAGAGCATCAGCCTGTGGACTGAAGGGTCCCAGGTTCAAGTCCAGTCAAGGGCACATGTCTTGGTTGTGGGCTTGATCACCACTAGGGGATGTGCAGGAGGCAGCCAATCAATGACTCTCTCTCATCATTGATGTTTCTATCTCTCCCTCTCCCTCTCCCTCTCCCTTCCTCTCTGAAATCAATAAAGATATATTTTTAAAAATGTAAAAAAAAAAAAAATGTGTTTGCCTCCCATGAGGGCCCTGACCAGGGATTAAACCAACAATCTAGGTATGTGCCCTGAATAAAAATCGAACCCACCTGGCCAGGGCTGTTCTGTTTAAATTTTAAAACACTTTAATTCCTCCTAATTCTAACCACCATATCTTCCAATCTGGTGTCATCTACAAACATAGCAAATGTGCTCCCTACTTTATCAATTCCTAGATCAGTGATCAAAGCAAGCCTCGCAAGTCCATCACGTAGGGTGACCCTGAGACTACTATCATAATCACAATTCTGGAATAGTGGACATTATAAATGGCAATCAAAAAATCACTAGTGTCGGAGTCAATACGCAGGCACAGATATCTACCAAATATCACCCATTTGTGCTCTTAAGATGAATGTGTGTCACTGTGTGAATTCTACCCCAAATGTAAAACAACAACAACAACAAAAAAAATGGTGGCGTGGAAATCACAAGCTGCAGGACAACATGAGCTGTGTGACAAAAAAGTCAAAGGGAATGTGTAGTTTCTGTTTGCCTGCATGTAGGGAGAGTTTGAAGGCAATGCCTTCACAGTGGCCATAGTGGCAGTAGAGTTTATGTTGGTGGAGTGAAAACAGTCACTGGGACAGAGGAGCCCACCTTGTCAGGCCCAGGCCAGACCTTTCAGCTCCCAGGTGTCCCCTACGTGGAAAGACCCTTCCACCACTCAGGTGTGGCCTAGAAATGGATCATTGTGATTTGATCCTTAGCCCTGCCCATGCAGCAATTCCTGGACAGTTGGTGGGATTGTCCCTGGGCACTGGACATTTTTGGCAGGCGGATCAGGTCAGTCCTATGACCCACAGCAATGGCCTCCTGGTTTGGTGGCCTTGGCTCTGGCTAAGGCCATTCTCTGGGGCAAGTGGACAGCACTGCGGCTCCTTTCAGAGACATATCTCTAACTTCACAAAAGAGGTGCTGATGAAATAATAAAAAAAAAAAGAGGAAGAGCCTGGTCGGCGTGGCTCAGTTGGTTGAACGTTAACCTATGAGCCAGGAGGCCATGGTTCAATTCCCAGTCAGGGCACATGCCCAGGTTGTGGGCTAGATCCCCAGTGTGGGGCGTGCAGGAGGCAGCCAATAAATGATTCTCTCTTATCATTGTTGTTTCCATCTCTCTCTTCCTCTCTGAAGTTAATAAAAATATATTTTTAAAAAAGAGAGGAAGAAACACTTGATTCTAAGAAGAAGGAGGTGGAAGCCACTCAGGCAATTTCAAAAGCAGAGAATGAGAAACCTGAAACTCTCTGTGGTGACCTAGAACAGAAGTATGAAACGTCAGAGCTTCAAATAAAGCAACAAAAATGTTCCTTTCTGACATCAACTACAACAAAAAGACTTGGAAATCAAACTTCTGGAAGGAAGACAGATTGTGCTAAAGAACAAGGTGCAGAAGCTGCAGTCAGACAATCAGTGAGAAATTCTGGAGTTGGCCTTGTACCATCACCCCTGCATCACCTTCAGTGGTGATGACATCAACCTTCATGCTTCAGCTTGCAATGGAGATGACATGGGCTTTCCTAACCTGATTTCATCACAAGGAAATAAACTGTCAAATAAAACTGTAATACTTGAGGCTGAAGTTAGCCATTAGAGGTGTTTTGTTCAGACTTCCACAGCCAACAGCTGTGATCACCATGAATTCTACAAATTCCAATAAACCATCAAGAAACTTAAACAGAAGCAAAACAAGTATATTGATAAACATCAATTTGAAATGGCAATGCTACAGAATGTTCCCAAACAAAAAGTAGAATAAGTAAAGGGTAGGTATCTACACTAATAAAAAGATGCAAATTGACACAACGCCCACCAGCCAATCAGGAGTGAGTATGCAAATTAACCCAACAAAGATGGCAGGTTCATTTGCATACACAGGTGCTGAGCAGCTGGGTAGGTCAGGACACTTGCATCGTCGCCATGGCGACTATGCAGGCGTTCAGCACCGCCAAAGCCGCTCAGGGCCTCTGGGCAGCATGGGAAGGCGGAAAGGCGGCTCTGGGTCTGAAGGAAGGCAGAAAGGAGGCTCGGGGATGGAGCGAAGGTGCAAAGGTGGCTCCAGCTGGAGAGCCAGGGGAAGGAAGGCCCATTCTTGCACGAACCTTCGTGCATCGGGCCTCTAGTCATAAAAAAAAGAATATGAAGAAAAAATTGAATAACTTGAAAATCTGTTACAGCAGGGTGGCTGGGGAATCTGAGAAAGTGACCTAAATATCATGAAATCTAAAATTTATGATATGCAAAAGTCTATTCAAATTCTACAAACAGAAAAAAACACACAAAAAAACAGTTCATGAAAAGACCAAAGGATTTTAAATCAGAATTAAATTCCTCAAGAAAAAATTACCTTCTGTACAAAATGAGAGATGTTTCAAGAAGAGAACAAGATGAAAAGAATGAGGAAAAGGAAAACAGCTGAAGAATGTGAATTGAAGCCTGATGTTACAAAGCAAAATAGTGTGACAAGAACGAAAAAAGTTCTTCCCCAAACTACATTCATGGAAGAATCACTGAGTGCAACAAGCACTGTCTGCTGCTGAAAATAAAATAATGAGACGGAGTAGCTTAAACCAAGGTAATAATCTCATTGAAAACAACCAACTTTTGGAGAAGGAACCAGCATTAATTCAGCTCAGTGTAAGGCAGCTCTGCTCTTTTAGGTCAGTTGAGCTTATTTTACCACAGCCCTCCACCGGGTCAATGACCACAGAATGCACTCTCTCTGAAGGCAATGAAATCTGATGAACTCAATGAGTCTTCTAAATTGCTCCCAGAAGGGCTTCAAGGGCTGAGAAAATCAATGCAGGAAAAAGGAGCAACAATTAGAACCCTCCAGAAAGAGAGAAAGATCACCAGAGATTGACTGATTCAATTGCTGCCACCTCTGAACCAGAAAGAAAACAACGTGAACAAACTGATTTAGAAATTAAGCAGCTAAAGGAGAAACAGGATGTTTTACAAAATCTAAGGAAAAAAGAGCTCTTATTCAAAGCAAAATGTGATGAATTTCTTTCTTCAAGTGAAAATTTCACTAATTAAGTGAGTGTAAATAAACTTCTGAGGTAGATGGTAACCAACCTAAAGGAGGAGAGTACTGAATTTTGAAGTCAACATATGGATAATCTAACAGGGAAATGAAAAAATAGTAGAAACTTCACAGGAAAAGCAAACAGAAAATCAAGCACTACAAAAGACAAATGTGTGGCTTTCTATGGTAAAAAAAGAAAAAGAATTGAAATATGCTGCAATGACGAAAAAGATTCTTGTTTTAGAGTAATTATTGAAAGAAAGAAAAAAAAAAAAAAGAACAGGGCAGGACCAATTAAATCAGCTCTTAAAGGCAGTCACATCACTCCAGGAAGAGAAAGTTATGTTTCATCAGGAGAGAAATGAAGTCCTGTTTGCACTGAAACAGAAACAAATGGAAAACTGTGCCTTATGGGAAGGAGGTTCAGTGTATATGTGACAAAGAATTACACTTAAAGCAGGAGCTGGAGAGATCCTATAACCATGCTTTAGGATCACAAGATTTCCCTTTGCCAGAAGCCTGGGCTACAGAAGATGGAGCAGCTAATCTGAGAAGGAAAGTCACAGTGTTGTAGGAAAAGCCAGATTCACCTTCTAATGCAAGCCATCGAGTCAGTCAGTAGGTAGAGTCATTGCAGGAACAATGGAATGTTGTCACCAAGGAGAAAGATGAAAGTGCATTACAGCTTTCTGTCTCAGGAACAAGAAAAGCAGTGTGCTCACACATTAGCTAAAATAAAGCTGGTACTAGCTGAATTGATACAGAAGGCAGACAGTCTAGATTAGCGGTTCTCAACCTGGGGGTCGAACGACCCTTTCACAGGGGTCGCCTAAGACCAATGGAAAACACATATATAATTACATATTGTTTTTGTGATTAATCACTATGCTTTAATTATGTTCAATTTGTAACAATGAAAATACATCCTGCATATCAGATATTTACATTACGATTCATAACAGTAGCAAAATTACAGTTATGAAGTAGCAACGAAAATCATTTTATGGTTGGGGGTCACCACAACATGAGGAACTGTATTAAAGGCTCACGGCATTAGGAAGGTTGAGAACCACTGGTCTAGATGAAAAACTGGGGGCGTTGGGTGGGGGGTGTCTAGATAAAATGAATGCTGGCTTGTATCAGAACAAGAACAAATTAAAGAATTTAACAAAATGAGGTCCAACAGGAAGTACTGGATAACATAAAAAAGAAATTAATTAACTTACTAAGTAGCACAGAAGAATCCAAATGAGAAATCTCTTTGCAGTGGTTCTCAACCTTCTGGCCCTTTTAATACAGTTCCTCATGTTGTGACCCAACCATAAAATTATTTTTGTTGCTACTTCATAACTGTAATGTTGCTACTGTTATGGATCATAATGTAAATATCTGATATGCAGGATTGTCTTAGGCGACCCCTGCCAAAGGGGTCGTGACCCACAGGTTGAGAACCACTGCTTTAGAGGATATTTTCAAACACCTAAACATGAACATCATGAAATGTTACAACTGATGGGAAGCACCCTGCATATCAAAAGCAAGGAAATGGAACAGTTGTTCAATAAAGAGCAAGGCAGTGTTACTAGGTGGGTGACCAAGTGGCTTAGATCAAAAAGTGTCCCCCACATAGCAGTTGTGCATAAGGGTTCTTTTTCAGAACTTTTTGTTAAATATCTAGAAGCAAAATTTCATTCAGCTTTTCCAGCAGCAAAACACTCCACTTCGTAATATGAAGCCTTGAGATTCAACAGGAAAGACAAAATGAGCTAAAAATGTGCCACTAAGTCTTCAACCTTCCCGAGGATCCATACCCGAAAAACAGGTGTGAATCCCTGTTCCACAGCTGTGTCTTATTAATCCACCTGAACCTGCAACTGGTGGTCCTGGGCATCATCTTCTAAATGCCACTGCTAATGTTTTGCACACATATTCACCTTTACTACTCCCACCTGACAAGAGCGTTCAAGTTGTCCTGAAAGACCTTCCAAAGCAAAATAGATGATTCTCAAACCAGAGATAAAATGGCACTTTGAAACAGTGGCCTTTAGGAAAAAGGCACATATTTGTTTTTGCAGTTTTACTTTGTTTAATAAAAATATTCTTAATAATTAAAAAATGTTAGTGTCGTCATTAATCAAATGAAGTGTTTCAATATAATCCTAAACTGTAGAGTTGAAAAGAGACCCCATATCATCTATTCTAATGGCTCTCCAATGCAGACATTGCCTCTCCAACATTCCTAGCTGTTATAGCTACAGCACCACTCCAAAATCCACAAGAATTCCAATCTTTATCTTGAAAACCAAGAATCAATTAGGCCCCAAAATCTTAAGGCTAGAACTCTTATAGCTAGGAGAAGATAAGGTACAAAATACAAGTTTTCTTTCCTGAACCCAAATCACAATTACATGAGAAAATATGTAGCAAGCTAAGAAAGAAATAAAAAAAGTTAAAACTAAACATGTTAGGAGAAAACTTAAATATATATTTCACCAACCAAAACAGTCTTAAAGTGAAATACAGCTAAACAAGGCAAGTAAATACTGAAATATTTTAAACTTTTAAGAGTTAAATAAAGACATACAAAGGAGAACTAAAAAGGAAACAATGCCGTAAACATCACAGGAAAGCCTCCTATCTGAAACAAGTACTTCATCTAAAGCTCCCAGATATTAATTAACACCAGGAACAACAGCTTTGAAATAAATGCCCTTCAGATTGTAGCTATTTTCCCCCCGAAATAAAAACTCACAAGATTTAGTTTTAAATCTCTTATTAGAGCTTAGAATGTATGGTACATTCACTTTGACCTATGTTACAATGCCAGAGAAAAGTTAAGCAGTGCCTAATACACTTCATATCTCATTTTTAAAGCCATTTAAAAATGGTCCATTTGAGACCTACTTCAAATTAAATATGTAATTTTAGTTTTCAAAGGAAAAAAAAGACTTGCCTTTTCTACTTTTAAACTGTGACAACTAAAACTCTAAGGCTTCCACTAAGGAGAGTTTGTGTTAAATTTTACCACAAAACATTATCTACACTAATAAAAGAGAAACATGGTAATTGGCGTACGACCTCTACCCTTTTCATTGGCTAATCAGTGAGTATATGCAAATTAACTGACAACCAAGATGGCGGCTAATTTGCATATGTCGGCTCCAAGCCACAGACTGAGGCTTTAGGCCTGGGTCAGGGAGGAGCCAGCCAGCGATCTTCAGCGGCAGCAGCAGCAGCAGCGGCGGCGGAGGCAGCGGCAGCGAGCTGGGGGTGCCTGGCCCAGGCCTAAAACCTCGGCCTGAGGCTTTAGGCCTGGGTCAGGGAGGAGCCAGCCAGCGATCGGCTGCAGCGGGAGCTGGGGGTGCCCCGGCCCAGGCCTA
>NW_005355115.1:294536-305812 GCF_000412655.1 Myotis brandtii
CCTTACTTATCAAGTGGATTATGTCTCCCTCTTTAAAAGTAAGTTCATCTTCATTAGTACCTTCATAGGCAAATAACGCTCTACAATATTCCTTAGCTTTTGTTTTACCTTCAGTGTCTGATTTTGTTATCTACGTGTTCTGAGTTCTGGATCCTAGTGACTGTATGATTGAGGGCTTTTCTGATTTTTTCTCTTCTGTTTCACTACTGGATGCTCTTGTCCTAAGTTTCACAGAGCCTTCTTTAAAAATATCTCCAAATCCAATCCCTCGAATTTTCTTTGGCTGTGTCACCGATCCGGGTGCAGTTTCATTCCCATTCCCCTGAGAGGGGAAAGATAAGGTGGGCCCAGTCCAAACAGATTCTGAAAGAATAATTCGTTTTTGAAGAATGACAAGAAAATCTTGATACTCCCCCTGCCTTCCATAGTGTTTACATTATATGCCTCCTAATAAAAAATGTCAAATAAAAATAATAAATTAAATGACTGAGCACTAACATATTCCAAAGAGTAAGATATACTTTATCCTGATGTTTTTCTGGATGTTGTGTGAAACAATAACAATTTAGGTATTTTCAATTAGTAAAATGCTAATTAAGAAATCCAAGAAATCATAATATACAAAATCCTTAACAAGAGCATGTCAAATTTACAGCTTCTGTGCCCAGCCAGTGTGGCTCAGTGGTTGAGCATTAACCCAGTGGTTCTCAACCTTCCCAGTGCCACGACCCTTTAATACAGTTCCTCATGTTGTGATGATCCCCAACCATAAAATGATTTTCGTTGCTACTTCATAACTGTAATTTTGCTAGTTATGAATCGTAATGTAAATATCTGATATGCAGGATGTATTTTCTTTGTTACAAACTGAACATAATTAAAGCATAGTGATTAATCACAAAAACAATATGTAATTATATATGTGTTTTCCATTGGTCTTAGGCGACCCCTGTGAAAGGGTCGTTCTACCCACAAAGGGGCCGTGACCCACAGGTTGAGAACCGCTGCATTAACCCATGAACCAGGAGGTCAGGGTTCGATTGCCAGGCAGGGCACATGTCAGAGTTACCGGCTCAATCCCCAGGGTGAGGTGTGCAGGAGGCAGTCAATTGATGATTCTCTCTCACCATTAATGTTTCTATCTCTCCCTTTCCCTTCCTCTCTGAAATCAACAAAAATATGTATTTTTTAAAATTTACAGCTTTGGGCAAAGATATGAAATGTAAGACCTTAAGCATTAAAAGAGATAAAGTTAATCATTTTTAAAAGTAGTAGTTTCCAAATACAAAAACTGGTAATATTAAAAAAATTTTATCTTAAAAAGTCAACAGTTCAAGATCTGTCTTTTTAACTCATGGATAAAGTAACGTAAGTCCATGAAATTTTCCATTTAATGGTAAAAAAAAATTAAAGAAAGTCTAATGTTATATGAATAAGAAAGTTGTTTCTACATTCTTGCTCAGTAGCAAAGGTTCTTATTCAGAGGCCTCAATGAGTCCATGACCAGCCCCAAGGAAAAGTGTGGATATTTTTTCAGTTCATTTTTCTGGGTAAAAAAAGCACAGCTCATAACAAATTCTCAAAGGCCTTATAATCTAAGAAATTAAGTTCTAGAGTAAATCATCAAAGAAAATTTAAGAATAATTTTCCTAAAAATCCGTGATTATCAGCTCATTGATATTTAACAGTAAGAAAGCAATGAGTAATAATTAAAATGGTAGTACCATTTATTCCGGGCTTATTCTGTACCAGGCACTTTCTAAGCACTATACATGAATTGTATCTAATTTGTATAACTACCCATAGGCTTAACATTAGCATTATTACTCCTCATTTTGAAAATAAGTAAACTAGGCAAAGAGATGTTAGGAACTTTCCCAAGGCCACGGTAACAAAGCCAACATTTGAATGTAATTCTAGATGACCCCAAAACCATTTTAAACATTTTAGTGTAATGATTCAACAACAAAGCTTCTTGAGCCAAAATCCTGGTAGTCACTGGCTCTTCCTTCTCAATCATTCACAGTTCCCATCATCACATGGTGCAGTTCTTTATATCACCTATTTAGCTCCTATTTTACCCATGCTTCTTCATTCCTATGATCACTCCTCTAGTTTAAACTGATACTATTTCTACCTTAATTATCAAAACATTCTCAGCTAATCTCCTCATCTAGTCTTTACTCTTCTCCAAACTACTTTCAACAATGCAACCAAACCAATCTATCTAAAAACAATCTAATCATTTCACTCTTGGTGCCTGGATTTAGCATTTTTGCATTGTTTTCTTAAACCTGACCCAAAAATTTCTCCAGCCTCAACACTCACCACATCCAACTATACACTCTACAATCCCTCTGAATTGAATCTCTTTCAGGATCTTGAAAATACTATGCTCTTTCTGTATCTTCTGTCACAAACTTGCCTAGGGATCTCCTACCTATTTTGGGATCTCAATCTGTAACTTCCTCTAGGGCGCAGTCCCTCATACCCTGCTAACTTTGGTTTCTCTAACATACATCTATAGCACCCTAAAGTTTCTGTCACAAACATTTCTCATGTGGAATTATAATCACTTGTTTAAGTCTTTTCTTTCCCAAAGGACCAAAAGCTTCAAATATGGAGAAGAATCATGCCTATGTTGCTCACTACTGTATTCTCAGAACCTTGCACAATATGCTCACCAATAAGCACTCAATATATTGAATAAACAAATATATGAATTTTGAATTAATTAAATTTATATTAGGAATTTTCCTTCACTGGCATTGACTTTCAAATTTAGATTTAAGGATACATTGACTCCATGGGAAATGCCACTGATATCACTGCTCATAATTTGCATAGGAATAAAAGTATATGAGAAGACAATTCTACAGGCATGATTTTTTAAAATTAAAAGACAACAGGCAAACAAAGGGATAAAATAATGAGAATCATCTAATATCCATACCCCCACATGATAAATAGCATAGTGAATTTAAAAGATCAGAACAGAATTCCAATTGTGACTTTTACCACTCCATGGATAAATAATCTCAGAGTTACAATTTCTTCACCTTTAAAACAGGAGTGAACTAATCTCCTCCAAAGTTATGAGATTTTAACATGACAAAATGTTTGAAAAGTTCTCTGTAAACCACAAAAACTATTCATTCATTCATTCATTCATTGAGCATCAATGTGTCAATGTTCTAGAAACTGGATATACAGCAATGAACAAAACAAAATGTATATTTAACACAAGGGTACACAGTCAATAAGAAAATTAATAAGGACCAATAACAAATATGTCAAAGATCAAAGAAGAAAAGGAAATTAGAGTGGAGGATGGGAGCTTTTGGCTGTTTTATCCAGAGCTATAAGGAAAGGCCTAACTGAAAAGGTGACTTCTGAGCAGACTATTGAAATCAGACCAAAAGCCATAAGGAGATCTCGAAGAACATTCCCAAAGATATACAGCAAGTACAAAGGCTGTGAGACTAAAATGTTCCTGGCTTCTTAAAATACGTAATTACTAGAAGTGAGCACCTGAACATTCAGAAGGAAAGTAATGGCAAATAACAGGCTGTTACAATTATACAGCAAAATAAAACTTACACCAGGGTAGCAGCAGTGGAGGTAGTAAAAGAAAATAGATTCTGCACATTTATTTAGTAGGTGACAAGTAGAGTGTAAGATTAAAAAGAAGAGTAAAAGGTGAATCCAAGTCTTTGATCTAAGTAAGAGAGAGATGGAGTTGTCATTAACTTGGATAAAAAGACTGTCTAGAGCAGATCTGGGTGCCAAGAAAAGGACAGAAGATCAGTTCTGACCATCTTAAATTTAAGATACTTATTAGACATAAATGGAGATTTTGCAGAACAGAACAAATTATGAATTTACCACACTCCTATAAAAATGTAATAGTGGCTCTTATAACTTTTATTCTATGGTCCTTCAATAAAAACTGAGGGCATAAAAATAAATTATCCATGAAGGATCAGGAAATATTGTCTAGCTTTTGTCTAGAATCAGAATTATCTTAACAGTAATAGCTAGAGTTTAACTGGTGGAACCAAGAACATTATCCCATTTATTTCAGTTTATTGATTAAAAGAAAAGAACAGAAGAGCTCTACTAAATGAAAAGAGGGTAAGGAGAAACTATGTAAAACAATCAAATTGTGGTGGATATGGCATTACAATACTAAAAGTAAAAAATAACATTTCATAATATATAGTCAACTATAATTCCTATAACAGCTACTAGAAATACACACTACTACCTAAAAAGACTGTTAAAATACCAATTATAAACAGAGGCTATTACACTTTGTTAGGACACAGGAAGAGTGAAGGTCAATTCTTTAATGTATAAGATCAAACTCTTAAATTAAAACTTAAAGGATTATATACTTTTATCACTAAAGTTCTAAAATCTTTATAGCACACTCACTTCCTGGCATTCAAATCAATATTCAAATATTCTCTGCCTAAAACCTAGAGTTTAAAAAAACAGGAATTATAGTGCACTTAAACCGCTGTCTTACCACCCCATAATCACAAAGCTCCACATTTAGACGCTTGTTATTGTAAACGGGTTAAACAAGCAAGGAAGTGTATTTTTAACAGATATAACTGCAAGGTTACTAAAATTCAAATAAGGCTAAACAATGCGAGAAAAAAGCCCAAAATATTTACAATTATAAAAATAATAATCTACATCCAAATTTAAATTTGATTTTTTTTGCTAATGGTCCCACTTGGACTTTAAATTTTGTACATATTTTAAGGGCTCAATTTATATAGCATTATAAAAATCATTTCAAGATAAGTTTTAATTAATACCATATTCTAATGTTAAGAACAAATATCAGAGGATCCAATAGCTATAAAACATAAGAAATAACAATATGGAGCTAAAGTAAATCAGGGGAAAGTCTGCTATGGAGTAAGTGTACCATTAAATTTAAGCCAGATGTTTTCAGGACTTGTTTGTTCTCTAATGGTTACTATACATCCTTAAAACGTAAGTTTTGACTTCAGAACTGGTACCAATCATTCTCAAATAAGTGTAACGTAAAATACTAAGTCTATTTGTTATGAGTCCTCTACTTATTCCTATCTCAATGATTTTCTATCTTTCAATGGAATCAGTATCTGCACTGAAGACTGACTTCAGCACCTTTGACTTGAGGAATTTCTAAAATTGTGGATAGGCTATTTGCAAAATCAGATCAAAACTGTATAAAGCCTGGCCAGTGTCGCTCAGTGGTTGAGCATCCACCAATGAACCAGGAGGTCATGGTTTGATTCATCCATCAGGGCACATGCTTGGGTTACAGGCTCGATCCCCAATGGGGGGGCGGGCAGGAGGCAGGCAATAAATGATTCTCTCTTATCACTGATGTTTCTATCTTTCTCTCCCTCTCCCTTCCTCTCTGAAATCAATAAAAATATGTATTTAAAAAAACTGTATGTAAGCATATCTTAAGTGGGAAGAAATAAGATAAGTATTATCACTTCACAATCAGAGTACAGTACTATAGGTTTACTTCAAGCTAAAGCAGACATCAGAGGAAAAAACATTGTTATTTTGCCTACATAGTTCATTTTGAGACCCTGTCATAAGTTATTGTTGGTGGGTTTTTTTCTTAAAGTAGATAAACCAAAGCTCACAGTTCAAAAGTAAAAAAAGAGATTCAAAAAAATATAAAATAAACACTAACTGATATATAAGTTTATTTAAATCTATTAAAAAATTTTTGAGTTTACCTGAATCCTCCTGGGCTTCATGAGTTTCACCATCATCTGTTATCTCTAATTCTTTCACAAAATTTGAGGGAAACAGTCCCAACTTATTGTTCAGGGTTCCACTCCACCAGCCTTCTTCTACCTGAAAGAGTTCACAACTCAAAAATTAAAAAAAAACTTCTCCTAAATGAGAATCTTCCCCCTATGGAAAAATTTAAGCTACAGAAGTACATGAGCACAAAGTTAGTAATGCAAAATAATTCCTTTAAACCTATAAGAAAATACAATGGGAAAATATATTCTACGTAGATTAAATCTAAATAGATTGGATTAACCACATCAACAGCACTTTGCAACATTTGTTATGAGAACTTGTAATCTATAAAGAAAAAATTTTCATAAAAGTATCAGATAACCAAGAATAATGTATTAATAGCAAGAAAATAGTTTCCTTCTGGAATCTTACTCTTTTAAAGACTACTGAGCCTTGGTTTGTAATTATGACATAATATTTAAGTATTTGTAAATTTTTGATTTGGAAAAAGTTTGATGAATATTAGAATAATAGACACATGAAATTCCTCAGCCTTTTACTTGAATAGCAAGTCTTAACCCAAGTATAAAAAAGAAACATTTACTTTTAAAAGTCAAGATTTCAGGCTCTACTAAACACTGCCTCCACCACAACCAGAAATATCCTCAGAAACCAAACTCTTTAGAAAAATCTATATTCACTAACAAAGATACTAAATTTTCATGAAGTTACTTAATAGTATTTTTTTTCAGGTTAATTTTTAATGTTATGTATAGAAACACATTAAAGGGAATATCACTAGTAAAAAGTCGATCCCTTATTAGGTTTTGAAACAAGCTGTTTGGTTAAAGTGAACCTTTTCTTCACTATAATTAGATATTTTAAAAAGACTAGAAAAAAATACCAATAATAAAGGCACTTGATTCTGTTGATGAATAATTTTGAGTAGCCAACCTCTTTACCTAGTTGTAGGAGTGGGTGCTCAAAGATTAACTTGAGATCCCTGCTCGAAGGCATCCATACACCCGAAAGGAGGGACAGTTGGCTTGGTGCATTATAACTACAAGGTACTAAGAGGCACATAAGGAGGAGAAAAAGCTCAGAAGTAAACCAAAATCTAAAACCTGAGCATTTTCAGGGGGACTCAATTGTGAAAGTAGACCAAACTGAACAGGCACAACAAAGAGGTAAACATCAAAAAATTATTATCTACACCTGGAATCCCAAATTGGCAGCAACTGGGTACTTAGGTAACTAACCCTATAATAATTCCTATTAATTAAGGAATTCTTAAGAGGTAGGTAGTATGGTGGTAAAGAACACTGATTCAAAAGCAGACTGTGTGGATTCAGATTCTAGCTCAGGGGTGGGCAAACTTTTTGACTCGAGGGCCACAATGGGTTCTTAAACTGGACCGGAGGGCCGGAACAAAAGCATGGATGGAGTGTTTGTGTGAACTAATATAAATTCAAAGTAAACATCATTACATAAAAGGGTACGGTCTTTTTTTTTTTTAGTTTTATTCATTTCAAACGGGCCGGATTCGGCCCGCGGGCCGTAGTTTGCCCAAGGCTGTTCTAGCTCCTCTGCATGCCAGGCATATGAACTTGGGCAAAGATGTCTGAAACAAAATCTACCCCATATGCTCACCTACAAAATAAACTTAACACATTCCTCCCACCAAGAAGTGGTGGCCTTTGTCCCAACCCCTGCAATCTTGCTTGTAACCAACAGAATGTGGTGAAAGTTAGATTATAAAAGGTTATGTTTGCTGAAATGCTTACACTTTAAGAACTCTAAACTGCCCTAACCGGTTTGGCTCAGTGGATAGAGCGTCGGCCTGCGGACTCAAAGGTCCCAGGTTCGATTCCGGTCAAGGGCATGTACCTTGGTTGCGGGCACATACCCAGTAGGGAGTGTGCAGGAGGCAGCTGATCGATGTTTCTCTCTCATCGATGTTTCTAACTCTCTATCCCTCTTCCTTCCTCTCTGTAAAAAATCAATAAAATATATTTAAAAAAAAAAAAAAGAACTCTAAACTGCCATGTAATAAGTCCAACTATTATGAGACCTCCCCCAACTACAGAAAAAAGGCAATCCTGATGGAGAAGCTACATAAAGGCTCTCCACAGTCAGTCCTAACCTTCAAGTCTTCTAAGCACCAGAAATGTGAGTGAAGAGGCCTTCCCATGATTCCACAAGCACTCAGCCTTGAATCTTTCCAGTGGAGGCCCCAAGACATCAAACAACAGACACAAGTCATCCTTACTGTACCCTATCTGAATTCCAGACCCACACACCCATGAACCTGTCTTTACCACAACAGTAAATGGAACAATCACTTATCTTCTATGACTCAATCTCTTCATATGTAAAACTGGGATAAAAATTCCTATCTCTAGGTAGTTTAAAAATTTAAAGGAAATAATACATGTAAAACATTTTTTTAGGCATAATATAGGCTCAATAAACATTATTATCATTGCCAACTAGTAGAAATAAAACAGAATTGCCCTTTGTATAAAGACATTGAACTTAACATAAACCTAAGTGATAAACTACATTACATGTTAGGACACAATATCAATCCCTGTGGCACTATATGATATCAAAACATATACTCTGAAAATGAGAATTTCAACTGCCAAGTAAAACTTTAATATTCCTTTAATGGTAAAAGCAGAGATGTGAAATTATTACTTTTGTTGTTGTCATTAATCCCCCCTGAGGATATTTTTCCAATGATTTTTAGACAGAGTGGAAGGGAGGGAGAAGAGACAGAGAAACATCAATGTTAGACACATCAACTGGTTGCCTCCCGCACATGCCCCTGACCAGGGCCAGGGATAGAGCCTGCAACCGAGGTATGTGCCTTTGACCAGAATCCAACCTGGGACCCTTCAGTCTTAGGGCTGAGGCTCTATCCACTGAGCCAAGCTGGCTAGGGCTAAAATATTTTTAAATAATCATTCTAAAACATTAAAATGAGGGAAACATGTTTTTGGGCAATATTTCAATGTGATAATTCAAACCATGCAAAGCTTTTTAAAGATTCTTTTTAAAGTATTCCTTTACTATGTAAAAGGTAAAATTCCTTCTATTTTACTGCTTTGTACCTAAAGTGAATTCAGAATCAAAGGAAAGGTTTATTTATATTCTTAACCACTTAGATTACATTAATTTTTAGTTTAACAAGGTTTTGTCTTCCTAAAGTCAACAAATACAGTACCCAAATATTAGATATAGCAAGGATGAGTGAAATTTTATTTCTACATATAAGACAATGAGATATTAAGTCATTAAAGATTCATTTTAAAGTCTGTATCTTAAAATTTTTATTAAAAAAGAAAACCTGCAAATAAACTTGCAAAAAACTGTTACAAAAAATTAACATCCTTACAAAGCATTTTTCTGATATCCAGAGCATTAATTCTAACTGCTGCTTGATCTCTAACACGTTTTCCTTACCTCATCATTAATATCAATAATATCTCCCACTTTCAACTCCAGTTCATCATCATTTTGTGGAATGTACTCAAACAGAACCTTACATTGCCGCTTCTTGATCTCTAAAAAAAGTAACATTAAAAAAGTCAGGTTAAGAAAGATCATTAAAATAAGCAATAGCACCTTTATTTACATACTTTACATACTATGTTTGTTGTCAGAGTATTTATATACAAAAACAGAACATGTAAGCATTCTAAGCAACTAACCACAATCAGTTCTTGTTGGCTTTCCAACTTGCCCCCAAGTTACAATCTATTCAGCCCAAAAAAAATTCAAACCAACTACAAAAAATGTATAAGGATCACAGCAATGAAATAATTTATACACTTGATCCCACCGATTACACAAAAGTAAAATGTCAACTGCCACTTTTGCGACTAAAAATATAGAATATAAAAGACACTGTTGGCACAAAAAATGTATCACATTCAAGTCCTCCATGCCAGTGATTTCCAGACTACATCCTGATCAAAGCCTAGGAATACTAAAATGAACTAATTTAAGAGTATCTGTTTATTTTATCTGTTTCAAGAGATAAAACGAACAAGTCTACAATGTACTTTATCTTCTTTAATAGCCCTATTTTCTGACAGATAAAAATCAAACTCATATAGGAAATGATAAAAATAGTTTTATTTTTAGCTCAGCTGGTGTTGCTCAGTGGTGGAGCATTGACCTATGAACCAAGAGGTCACTGGTTAATTCTGGGAGGGGGCATGCAGGAGGCAGCCGATCAATGATGTTTCTCTCTCCTCAATCCTCACGTTCTCTCTCTAAAAATCATTAAAAACATATATTTTTAAAATTTTTTTGCGTTAGCTTTTCAAACAAGGTTCATTTATTCAAATAAGTAATGATCACTTATAACCATCCAGGTTTGTGGTTCTCAACTTCTTTCAAACTCTTAATAATTGGGAACTCAGAATCACTCCCATCTTTAAAAGTGAATCATTAAAGCAGCTATGGGTAGATGACCAAGTATGGTTAATTAAAGGATTGCTTCTTGCTACTCAAAGAAATCAAGAGGAGGCTAAGACTTGGAAGAGTAGTAATGGAAGAATTCGAAGAAATCATGAAAAACAAGTGGTAGTGAGGATGTGGAGAAAAGGGAACCCCAGTACACCGCTGGTGGAAATGTAGACTGGTGCAGCCACTATGGAAAACAATAAGGAGTTTCCTCAAAAATTTAAAAATGAGACAGGCATTTGACCCAGTGATCCTACTTCTAGGAATATATCCTAAGAAATCCAAAACACCAATCAGAAAGAATACATGCACCCCTATGTTCATAGCAGCGTAATTTGCAACAGTTAAGACCTGGAAACAGCCCAAGTGTCCATCAGCAGATGAGTGGATTAAAAAAACTGTGGCCCTAACCGGTTTTGCTCAGTGGATAGAGCATCGAAAAACACATATATAATTACATATTGTTTTGTGATTAATCACTATGCTTTAATTATGTTCAATTTGTAACAATGAAATTGGGGGTCGCCACAACATGAGGAACTGTATTAAGGGGTCTCGGCGTTAGGAAGGTTGAGAACCACTGCTTTAAACAATAAAGAATATTTTTTTAAAAAGAAAAAAAACCAGTTACATTTCAGTAATAGTTTTCCCCCTTCCTAAAGAAATAACACTAGTTCTTTTTATGACAATACATTTTTAGCCCTGGCTGGTTTTGCTCAATGGTTAGAGCATCAGCCTGGGGACTGAAGGTTCATGGGTTTGATTCCAGTCCAGAGCACATAGCGAGAGAAACCAAGATGGCGGCATAGGTAAACACTGGAGATTGCTGCCTCGCACAACCACTTCAAAAATACAACTAAAAGACATAACAGACATCATCCAGAACCACAGGAAGGCTGGCTGAGTGGAATTTCTAAAACTAGAGGAAAGAGAAAAACATACCGAGACTCAGAGGAGGTGCAGTGCTGAAGTAAATACAAAGGTGCGGAGGTGCATGCGGAGAGGGCTGGCGGCTGAGGACACGATTGTCT
>NW_005355115.1:306091-306397 GCF_000412655.1 Myotis brandtii
AACTGCAGCTCCAAGGCCCCAGGGCAACTTGCATTGCTTTACAGCTGGCTTCAGCTGGGTAGCCTCAGGCAAAGGCTAGATTAGCACCTCCTCCTATCCAAAAGCCAGTGTACCCAGTGGTCAGAGTGGGACCATCCAATTACAACTACTCAGATCTATAAGGGACACACTCAGGGGGCAGACTCAGTGAGCACCAAGCCCCACTGAAGCAAGTCTTGCCCCAGAAGGGTGTCTTCAGCACAGAAGTTCTCCCACTGTAGACACAGCTGATTCTCACAGCCAATTGGCCTGGAGGTCAAATCCTCC
>NW_005355115.1:307526-326398 GCF_000412655.1 Myotis brandtii
GGGGAATGGGAGATGCGGGAAGAGACTGGACAAAAATCGTGCACCTATGGATGAGGACAGTGGGTGGGGAGTGAGGGCGGAGGGTGGGGTGGGAACTGGGAGGAGGGGAGTTATGGTGGGAAAAAAGAGGAACCAATGTAATAATCTGAACAACAGAGATTTAATTAAAAAAAAAAAAAGAGCACATATCTTGGTTGCAGGATTGATCCCTGGCCCATATGGGAGGCAACCAATTGATGTGTCTCTCTCACACTGATGTTTCTCTGTCTCTCCCCCTCCCTTCCACTCTAAAAAATAAGAAAAAATATCATCAGGTGAGGATAACAACAACGAAAATCATTTTTAAACTGACCTTACTTTTATAACGAGCCTAAAGTTTACAGTAAAAATTCTGCAACGAGAGATGTCTGAGATTTGATTGCCTATGGTTTCTTCTAGATTTTTATGGTTTCACAACTTACATTTAAGTCTTTTATTTTGAGTTTATTCTTGTGTATGGTGTAAGTTGGTGGTCTAGTTTCATTTTTATTCATGTACCTGTACAATTTTCCCAGCACCATTTATTGATGAGAATGTCTTTACTCCATTGTATGCTCTTGCCTCCTTTGTCAAATATTAATTGAGCATCATGACTTGGATTGATTTCTAGGTTCTCTTCTGTTCCATTGATCTATATGCCTGTTCTTGTGCCAATACCAGGCTGTTTAGAATACAGTGGCTTTGTAGGATAACTTAAGTGGTATTGTGATTCCCTCCAACTTGGTTCTTCTTTCTCAAGATCACTGTGACTATTCAGAGACTTTTTTGATTCCACATAAATGTTTGGAGTATTTGTTCTAGATCTGTGAAATATGCTATTGGTATTTTAAGAGGGATTGCACTGAATCTATAGATTGCTTTGTGCAGTATGGACATTTTAATGGTGTTAATTCTACCAATCCATGAACACAGTATAATCTTCCACTTATTTATATCTTCCTATATCTTTTTCAAACATCCTGTGTTAATTTCATAGATCCACAGAATGTCAGAGCTGAAGTAACTGCCTTCTCATGATGTGCTCAAAATAGCACAGCTTCAGTTTTGTCATTTTTGACCCCAGCTATGTTTCAGGCTTAATTTGCTCTAGGACCCACATGTTCATCTTTCTGGTGTTTCAGGGTACCATACAACTCTCCTGCAACATCATATTTCAAAAGAATTGATTTAATTTTCTATCCGCCTTTTTAACTGTCCAACTTCCATACTTGTAGATAGTAATTGGGAATATGAGAATGTGGGTGATCTTAGACTTGGTGTCTAATGACACATCATTTGTTGATGGTAGCCATTCTGACACATATAAAGTGATACTTCATTGTTGTTTTAATTTGCATCTCTGATGATTCGTAACTTTGAGCATTTTTTAAAAATGTTTCTTGGTGATCTATCTGTGTCTATTTAGGTCCTTTGCCCATTTTTAAATTCAACTGTTTGACCCTTCAGTACTCAGGCTGACGCTCCCAGGGGTCCTCAAACATTTTAAACAGGGGGCCAGTTCACTGTCCCTCAGACCGTTGGAGGGCCGGACTATAGTTTAAAAAAAACTATGAACAAATTCCTATGCACACTGCACACATCTTATTTTGAAGTAAAAAAACAAAACGGGAACAAATACAATATTTGTATTTGCATGTGGCCCGCGTGCCGTAGTTTGAGGACCCCTGCATCCACTGAGCCAAACAAGCTAAGACTCCCTTTTCATTTTGTTGATGGTTTCTTTTGTAGTGCAGAAGCTTTTTATTTTGGATGTAGTACAATTTATTTCCTCTTAGTTTCCCTTGCCCTAGGACAGTGATGGCGAACCTTTTGAGCTCGGTGTGTCAGCATTTTGAAAAATCCTAACTTAACTCTGGTGCCGTGTCACATATAGAAATTTTTTGACATTTGCAACCATAGTAAAACAAAGACTTATATTTTTGATATTTATTTTATATATTTAAATGCCATTTGACAAAGAAAAATCAATCAAAAAAATGAGTTCACGTGTCACCTCTGACACGCGTGTCATAGGTTCGCCATCACTGCCCTAGGAGATGTATTGGCAAACATAGTGCTGCAAGAGATGTCTGAAATTTTCCTGCCTATGGTTCCTTCTAGGATTTTTATGATTTCCTGATGAACATTTAACTCTTTTCTCCATTTTGAGCTTATTGTTGTGTATGGTGTAAGTTGGTGGTCTAGTTTCTTTCTTTCCGTTTTTTTGTTTTGTTTTTTTTTTGCATGTAGCTCTCCAATTTTCCCAGCACCATTTATTGAAGAGATTATCTTTACTTCATTGTGTGCTCTCGCTTCCTTTGTCAAATACTAATTGAGCATAATAGCTAGGGTCAATTTCTGGGTTCTCTGTTCTGCTCCACTAATCTATATGCTTTTTCTTGGGCCAATACCAGGCTTTTTTGATTACAGTGGTTTTGTAGTATTACCTGATATCTGGTATTGTGATTCCCTCCAACTTTGCTCTTCTTTCTCAGGATTTCAGAGGCTATTGGGGGGTCTTTTTCAGTTCCAGATAAATTTTTGGAATATTTGTTCTCGATCTGTGAAATATGCTGTTGGTATTAATCAGAATTGCATTGAATCTATAGATTGCTTTGGGTAGTATGGACATTTTAATCATGTTAATTCTACCAATCCAAGAACACAGTAATTCTTCCATTAGTTTGTATCTTCCTCTATCCCTTTTCCAACATCCTGTAATTTTCTGAATAGAGGTACTTTACCTATTTGGTTAAGTTCATTCCTAAAAATCTTTTTGTTGTTGTTGCAATGGTAAATTGGACTGTTTTTTGTTTTTTAGTTTTTATTCTGAGAGTATATTATTAATGTAGAAAAATGCCATCAATTTCTGGGAGGAAATTTGTATCCTGCAACATTGCTAAATTCATTTATTAAATATAGTTTTTTGGTGGAATCTTTAGGGTTTTTATGTCATCTGTGAATAATGACAGTTTTACTTCCTCCTTTTCAATTTAGATGCTTTTTACATTTTCTTGTCTGATCGCTGTGGCCAGGACCTTCCAGGACCATGTTGAATAAGCGTGGTGAAAGCAGACATCCTTGTCTTGTTCCTGCTCTTAAGAGAAATTTTAGTTTTTGCCTATTGAGTATGATGTTGGCTGTAAGTTTGCCATATATGGCTTTTATTATACTGAGGTATGACCCCTCTATTCCCACTTTGCTGAGAGTTTTTATCAAAAATGGGTGTTGGATTTTGTTGAATGCTTTTTCTGCATCTATTGATATGATCATGTGATTTGTCTTTCAAGTTGTTTATGTGATGTATCACATTTATTGATTTGCAAATATTGTACCAGCTTGCATCCGTAGAATAAATCCCACTGGGTCATGGTGTATGATCTTTTGAATATTTGCTGGATCCAATTTGCTAACATTTTGTTTAGGATTTTAGCATCTACCGGTATATTTATCAGGGATATTGGTCTATAATTCTTTCTTTGTAGTGTCTTTATCTGGTTTTAGAATTAGGATAATGTGGCCTCATAAAAGGAGCTTCCTTCATTTGGATTTTTTGGAATAATTTGAGGAGGATAGGTATTAGTTCTTTGAATGTTTGGTAAAATTCCCCTATGAAGCCATCCAGACCAGGGGTTTTCTTTGCTACAAGTTTTTTGTTATTGTTGTTGTTTATTACTGCTTCACTTTCATCACTTATTATTGGCCTATTCATGCTTTCTGCTTCTTCCTGATTTAGTTTTGGAAGATTATATTTTTCTTGGAATTTGTCCATTTCGCCAATGTTGTCCAATTTGTTGGTATATAGTTGTACATAGGATTTTCTTACGATTTCTGTGATGTCAGTTGTTACTTCACCTCTTGTTTCTGATTTATTTGGGCCCCCTCTTTGTTTCTTGATGAGTATGGCTAAAGGTTCATCAATTTTGTTTATCTTTTCAAAGAACCAGCTCTTCGTTTCATTGATCTTTTGTATTGTTCTTGTTTAGTCTCAATGTTATTTATTTCCACTCTGGTGTTACTATTTCCTTCCTTCTACTTACCTCTGTGCTTTTCTTAGTCTCTAATTCTTTAAGTTGTAGGGTTAAATAGTTTATTATTAATTATTTTTCTTGTTTGAGGTAGGCCTGTAGTGCTATGAACTTGCCTCTCAGGACTGCTTTTACTGTGTGTCAGAGATTTTAGGTTGTGTCTTCTTTATTATTTGTTTCTAGGAACTTTTTGATTTCTTTCTTGATCTCATTGGTAACCCATTCATTGTTTAACAACATGCTATTTAGCCTCCATTTGTTTGAATGTTTTTGACTGTTTTTACTGTAGCTGATTTCTAATTTTATGCCACTGTGATCTGAGAAGATGCCTGATATAATTTCAATTCTTCTAAACTTGTAGAGACTTTTTTTTGGGTCCTAACATGTGGAATTTTATGCTGTGATCTGAGAAGATGCCTGATATAATTTCAATTCTTCTAAACTTGTAGAGACTTTTTTTTGGGTCCTAACATGTGGTCGTCTTTTGAAAATGTCCCTTGAGCACTTGAGAAGAATGTTTATTCTGCAGATTTGGGATGAAATGTTCTGTAAATGTCAATTACATCCATCTGATCAAGTATGTCATTTAAAGTCACTGTTTCCTTATTGATGCTTTGTCTGGAAGATCTATCCAGTGAAGTCAGTGGGGTGATAAAAGTTCCCTACTATGACTGTATTGCTGTGAATCTCTCCCTTAAAGTCCTCCAGAAGTTTATTTTTAATATATTTAGGTGTTCTTACATTGGGTGTATATATGTACCAGGGTTATATTCCCTTGGATCAATCCCTTTACTATTATATAGTGACCATTATTGTCTCTTGTGATGCCCTTCATTTTGAAGTAGTCTGTTTTGTCAGATACGAGTATTACTACCCCAGCTTTTTTTTTCATTTCCATTTGCATGGCACAATTTTTTCCATCCTTTCACTCTCATCCTGTGCGAGTCTTTTGTTCTGTTGTTCTGAGATGAGTCTCTTGTAGACAGCATATAATTGGGTCATGTTTTTGTATCCATTCAACTACTCTATGTCTTTTGATTGGAGCATTTAATACATTTACATGTAAGATTATTATTGACTAGAGGCCCAGTGCACAAATTCGTGCACATTGAAAGGAAACTAATTAGAAGAAATATTTTAATATCATTATTCGTCCTCTCTCTATAATAGAAGTGTCAACCAAATTAACAATCGAGAATGACAGATTGAAACACACACATGCAATTAGCGTGAGTGAAAGCTTTATATGTATCGTGCATGTGCAAGTCAACTTAGCTTTTTATATATATAGAATAAACTTGCTTAATTAGACCTGCTTTCTGATGTAGCTAAACTTTTTCCAGCCCAGTGAAGCACCCTTTGTTGGTATATAGTTGTACATAGGATTTTCTTACGATTTCTGTGATGTCAGTTGTTACTTCACCTCTTGTTTCTGATTTATTTGGGCCCCCTCTTTGTTTCTTGATGAGTATGGCTAAAGGTTCATCAATTTTGTTTATCTTTTCAAAGAACCAGCTCTTCGTTTCATTGATCTTTTGTATTGTTCTTGTTTAGTCTCAATGTTATTTATTTCCACTCTGGTGTTACTATTTCCTTCCTTCTACTTACCTCTGTGCTTTTCTTAGTCTCTAATTCTTTAAGTTGTAGGGTTAAATAGTTTATTATTAATTTTTCTTGTTTTTTGAGGTAGGCCTGTAGTGCTATGAACTTGCCTCTCAGGACTGCTTTTACTGTGTGTCAGAGATTTTAGGTTGTGTCTTCATTTTCATTTGTTTCTAGGAACTTTTTGATTTCTTTCTTGATCTCATTGGTAACCCATTCATTGTTTAACAACATGCTATTTAGCCTCCATTTGTTTGAATGTTTTTGACTGTTTTTACTGTAGCTGATTTCTAATTTTATGCCACTGTGATCTGAGAAGATGCCTGATATAATTTCAATTCTTCTAAACTTGTAGAGACTTTTTTTTGGGTCCTAACATGTGGTCTATCTTTGAAAATGTCCCTTGAGCACTTGAGAAGAATGTTTATTCTGCAGATTTGGGATGAAATGTTCTGTAAATGTCAATTACATCCATCTGATCAAGTATGTCATTTAAAGTCACTGTTTCCTTATTGATGCTTTGTCTGGAAGATCTATCCAGTGAAGTCAGTGGGGTTATAAAAGTTCCCTACTATGACTGTATTGCTGTGAATCTCTCCCTTAAAGTCCTCCAGAAGTTTATTTTTAATATATTTAGGTGTTCTTACATTGGGTGTATATATGTACCAGGGTTATATTCCCTTGGATCAATCCCTTTACTATTATATAGTGACCATTATTGTCTCTTGTGATGCCCTTCATTTTGAAGTAGTCTGTTTTGTCAGATACGAGTATTACTACCCCAGCTTTTTTTTTCATTTCCATTTGCATGGCACAATTTTTTCCATCCTTTCACTCTCATCCTGTGCGAGTCTTTTGTTCTGTTGTTCTGAGATGAGTCTCTTGTAGACAGCATATAATTGGGTCATGTTTTTGTATCCATTCAACTACTCTATGTCTTTTGATTGGAGCATTTAATACATTTACATGTAAGATTATTATTGACTAGAGGCCCAGTGCACAAATTCGTGCACATTGAAAGGAAACTAATTAGAAGAAATATTTTAATATCATTATTCGTCCTCTCTCTATAATAGAAGTGTCAACCAAATTAACAATCGAGAATGACAGATTGAAACACACACATGCAATTAGCGTGAGTGAAAGCTTTATATGTATCGTGCATGTGCAAGTCAACTTAGCTTTTTATATATATAGAATAAACTTGCTTAATTAGACCTGCTTTCTGATGTAGCTAAACTTTTTCCAGCCCAGTGAAGCACCCCAACTTCTCTTTCAGGTAATTGTCAGCAACACAGCAGTAAATATCAACAAGAATAAAGGGTAAAATATTTAACTGCAGCAGTGTTTGACTATATTCTGTGCAGTGAGAAAACCTGAAGTCATTGTCAAAGTCCACCATTTCTTACTTCTTTTCAGTTGGGTCAAGTTTCTAAACTTTCTAAATCTCCATTTTCCAGCTAACGAAAAGAAAATAGGATTCCACCGAGTCTCCTATCTACTTACTCTAGGACTTCTGTGAGAATCAAATGAGATGAGGCACGGGAAAACGCTTCACAGACATTTGGTTAAAGTGTGAAATGTTTGCACCTGGCTATAAAGCAAGTCATGTTCCTGGGCTGAAGAAACTGCAAGGAGGCTAGTTGTCGCTAGGGAGAGTAAGCCAGGCGTTGCTATGTGACGTCATTACCCGGCACCCACAGCCACCGTTTCCGGGCTGGCCTGGGCTGTGGGCCACATTTTGTGCCATGGGGTCTTGGCAGTGTCGGCTGCGATTTGGTGGGGTGTCGCTCCGGGGTGGTGGTGGGGCCTGTGCCCCACTTGGGGGAAGTTGAGTGTTGCTTTGTGGGTGCCAGTTCCGCGGTGGCGTGTCATAGCGACTGGTCAGATGGTTGGACACTTAGCATATTAGTCTGTTATATATAGATAGTACTTATTTATTGCCATTTTAATTCTTTATGCCCATGTTTCTCTCTCTATATATTTCTTATTATTGTAGCAGTCCCTTTAGCATTTCTTGCAATACTGGTTTGAACTCTTTTAGCCTTTTTTTTTGGTCTGGGAAGCTCTTTGTTTCACTTTCTATTTTGACTGATAGCCTTGTTGAATATAATAACCTTGGTTTTAGATCCTTGCTTTTCATTACCTTGAATACTTCATGCCATTCCCTCTGGCCTGTAGAGTTTCTGATGAGAAATCAGCTGACAGACTTATGAGAGTTCCTTTGTAGGTAACAAATTGCTTTTCTCTTGCTACCTTTAAGATTTGCTTTTTGTCTTTAATTTTTGGTATTTTAATTATGATATGTCAGGGCATGGGCCTGTTTGGGTTTTTCTTGCTTGGGACTCTCTGTGCCTCCTGAACTAGTATGACTTTTCCCTTCACCAGGTTAGGGAAGTTTTCTGCCATTTTTTCTTTAAACAGGTTCTCTATTCCTTGCTCACTTTCTTCTCCTTCTGGTACTCCTATGTTATGTTTTATGTTGTCCCACAGCTCCCTTAAGCTGTCCTCCTGTTTTTAAATTGTTTTTTCTTTTTTGGTTCTCTGACTCAGTGACTTTTTTTCTACCCTCTCTTCTAATTTGTTGATCTGAACCTCAGCTTCCTCTAATCTGCTGTTTATTCCTTCCAATATATTCTTTATTTCTGTTATGTCATTCTTTATTTCCGACTGGTCATTTTTCATAATTTCTATATCTTTTCTCATGCTGTTAAGCATCCTTATCATCATTAGTCTAGACCAGTGATGGCGAACTTTTTGAGCTTAGTGTGTCAGCATTTTGGAAAACCCTAACTTAACTCTGGTGCCGTGTCACATATAGAAATTTTTTGATATTTGCAACCATAGTAAAACAGAGACTTATATTTTTGATATTTATTTTATATATTTAAATGCCATTTGACAAAGAAAAATCAACCAAAAAAATGAGTTCACATGTCACCTCTGACACGCATGTCATAGGTTCGCCATCACTGCTCTAGACTCTCTATTTGATAAATTGCTTATCCCCATTTCATTAGCCCTTCTTCTGGAGATTTCTCTTCTTTCATTTGGGGTTTTTTTGTCTCCCCATTTTGGCTAATGTTTGGGTTTATTTCTATGTATTAGGTACATCGGCTACAACTACCATATTTTTGGAGGGTCTCTGGTGCAGGACAACATCAGACGCTGCTTGTGACTAGCCCAGAGTACCCTGTTTGGAGGTATCAGCAATCCACAGCTTCTGTCTCCCTCTGTTGGAGCTGGGTGCCTTTGGAAAGGACCAAGATGTGGACTAAGATCTGCTTTTCCTAGAAGATCAGGCAAAGACTCAAAGCATTCAGAGATCCACCTCTGCCTGCAATCTGACTGTTATTCTCAGCCTCTTCATGAGGCTCTGGCTTTAGACCACAGCATGGCATACACTACAGGGTGGGATACAAGGTTTTCCAACAGGGTAGGGCAACTGCTTCCCCACCAGGCAAAGGCTGCCTGTATGGTAAAGGTCTGCCTGAGAGAGATGTCCTCTATAGTATGGGGGAATGACTCAGCACAGGAATGTAGGTGGCTGGCTTCTGAGTTCTATTCCCAGAGCCACCAACCCTAAATTCTCCTTACATAGCTCTAGTCCACTCTACCATCCCTCTTCTGGAGCCCAAGGTGAGTGGCTGCACACAAAATTTTGTACATTGGACCTTTAAGTGGGTGCCTGCAATTCTAGCCATCTCTCCCTGGCAGATAGAAACTCCGCTGCTTTTCACAGCCAGATGTTATGTGGGCACATTTCTCAGTTCTGGTGTTCTGGGCCCAGCTTGGGGTTTAGACCCCAGAGTTCTCAATGGGGACCCCCCCCCCAACCCCCTGCAGCTGAGATATCCCACTGAAACTTCAGCTGCTATCTATTAAAGCCCGGCCAGCCCTCAAACTCCCCTGTCCTTCCTACTAGTCTTTATGCGGTCTCCACTTTCCATCTTTGGTTATAAGGGTTCTTCCCAGCTAGGCGTCAACTGGTAATTCAGGATGGTTTTTCTATATTTTAGTTGTAATTCCAGTTTGGTCCTGGCGGGGGGGAGGGGGGGGAGATGTCATTGTAGCTTCCACTTAATATGCTGCTATCTTGGAATTCCCACTGGCAGATTCTTGTATGTACCATGACCAGGGATCAAACCAGCAATCTTGGCATATTGGGACGACACTATAACCAACTGAGCTAACCAGCCAGGGCTTTCTTTTTTAAATTGAATTTTTTTGGGTGACATTGGTTAGTGAAATTAGATAGGTTTCAGGTATACAATTCTACAATACATTAATTTGTATACTGTTGTGTGTATTTACCATGCCAAGTCAAGTCTCCTTTCATTATAAGTTATTCCCCCTTTACCCTCTCTTGCCTCCCTTCTCCTCAACTTCCCTCTGGCAATCTCTATACTGTTGTCTGTGTCCATGAGTCTTTCTTTTTATTTGTTTTGCTTAATCCCTTCGTCCTTCTCACCCAGCCCAATAACTCCCCTCTGAGAGCTGCCAGTCTGTTCTTTGTATACATGGGTCTGTCTCCACTTTCTTGGTTTATTTTGTTCATTAGATTCTACATATAAGTGAAATCATATGATACTTTTCTTTCTTTAACTGGCTTATTTTATGTTGCATAATATTATCCGAAAGTAGTAATGAGTATTTTCTTATCACAAGTAATTTCCACATAGCTTTTCAGATCTACAAACAATGTCAAGAAATTTTTTTAAATTAATAATTTATAAATAAAACTATTAACAAGAGGATAAAGGAGGTACAACAAAGGCAGAGACATATTTCATGTATTTTATGTACCACTACTATTCTAAGTCTTTCACAAACATCTTCCACACAGCAGACCATGAAAAATGTATTATCAGCCCTGGCTAGTTTGACTCAGTGTATAGAATTTTGGCCTGTGAACCACAGAGTCTCAGGTTTGATTCCGGTCAAGGGCATGTACCTCGGTTGCAGGCTACATCCTGGCCTGGGCCCTGGTTGGGGCATGTGCAGGAGGCAACCAGTCGATGTGTTTCTCTCAGTCCTTCCCTCTCTCTTCCACTCTCTCTAAAAATCAATGGATAAAGTGTCCTGGAGTGAGGATTAAAAAAATATATAAGAAAGAAAATGTACTATCATCATTTTACCAATGTGAAACAGAAACTCAGAAATTAACCTGTCCAAGACCACAGAGCTAAAGAGAGGCAAAACTAGAATTACATCTAGTTCTGACTCAAGTCTTTTATCTTTCCACTATATCATCATGTTGTCTCCTTTACAGACCACAGTTCTTTAACATAGTTCATGCAGTCTAGTCATGTTGGATCCCTATTCCCTGAAAATACTATGTACTTGCTTCTCTCCAGGAGTCTAACAAAGGTAACAATTCTACCTGGAACTCCATAACCCCCAAAGAAAACCATCAAAAGTTAAGAAACACATTGATTGAGTTATTTGTTATGTATATGGTTGAATCTTCTGCAAAAATTCTTTCTTACCCATATCCAATAAAACATCACAATAGCTAGGTTATTAAAGAAAGATTCAAGCTTTTCAAGATTCTAGCTATATTGCTGAGATATACCACTTGATTTAAGACAATCAAAATCTTAGAAAAAATTATCATTATCACCATTATGAAGCAAAAACTCATATGATTAGGGATGCAGTATCATGTCTACAATATACTTTCAACTGATTCTGTTGAAAATATGTATTTATTTATTTATACATACAGAGATAAAGCTAATTTGACAAAATGTAAACAGCAAACTTAGGTGAAGAGTATACCATGTTCATTGCACAATTATTCTTTCAACTTTTCTGTAAATTTTAAAATTTTCAAAATAAAACAGAAAGTTGGGAGGGAGGGTAGGGAAAAGATTAACCAAAGAACTTATATGCATGTATGCATAACCCATGGACACAGATAATAGTGCAGCATAACTCATGGATACAGCCAAGAGTGCAGTGAAGGCCTGGGGAGAGGGTAAGAGCAGGGTGGAAGGGTTCAATGGGAGATAAATAAATAAAATAAAATATGATGTAAAAAAAAAAAAAAAAAAAGAACACCCTACCCCATTTGTCTGAGAGGCTGTAGCTGGGGAGGAGTCATCTGAATGGGTCTTTTTCCCCTTTTGAGTCAGAATATTTTACTGCCAAAGAGCAGAGCCTGAACTAATATGCTCATTTTTTTAAAAATGTAGAAGCAGATCCCTCCCTGCTCTGCAGTGAGTAAGTCGAGCCCCCTCCGGTTCTGGAGGACGACTTCAGCTAGAGAGTCTATTTGGTCTTGGGGGTCATTTATAGTTCCTGAGAGGGCTGGAACATCATCAATTAGCTGATTGGAAAGCTTGGTATAGGAGTGTACAGCTACTCCTAGTCCTGCGGAGCCCGATGCCACAGCACCCGAAACTCCTAGGCCTAAGTGTAGGGGAATAAATTGGGTAGCCCTTTTACTGCGTCCTGCTATGTAATCAAGACTAGGAAGGGGAACGGGCTCTTCACCTGGGATAATGTCTATATCGGGGAGGATAATAGCCTGTATGCATAATCCTGTCCAGTTGACAGGTAGGGCTGTGAAGGCCAGGCTACCCCCGCAAACAAAAACCTGCCCAGGGGCTGGGCAGAGGGGTGTGGAGTGGTTTGAGACCTGGGTGCACTCGGAGAAAGTCTGATACCCTACATCTAAGTCATAGCTATTGTTCTGGAACAGCCCCCTAAAACATGGGGAGGTACTGAACCCTACGGGCTGTATTCTGAAGGGAAGGGTGAGGCTGCAGCTTCCAGCCTCCTGTATGGAAGAATTCCCGGCGGGGAGGGCAAGGGGCATGGCTGTCCCAAGAGTCATACATAGCCAACAGTCTGCGGCCAGTGACGGGTTAGAGCCATTTAGAGCTCTGAGGGTAGCCTCTAAGATGTCGGAGGTCTGGGCATCTAGATCGATGTCCCTGGGCTTGCGGAGGGGTGGGTACAAGGAGTGAATCATCTGTTCTATCTGTTCTTGTACCTCAGCTTCTCTAACCCGATCAGTGGGTCCCCCCCCCCATCAGATACGTGGATTGGGGCACGAGGCGACCAGCAGCTAGCTTGGCCAAGATTGCCTTGGCAGGAGGCTTGAGCGAGCTTGGAGTACCCTTGGCTACTGCTAGTGTCCCAGTCCCCTCCGAAAGAACCAGAGTACGTCCTCTGCAGGATGGCAGTTAGATAGACATTCCCATCTGTATGGGTGCACTGCTGGACCTCCCGGTAGCAAGTGGAATGCATTTCTGTGGCCATCTGACAGTCGGAAGGGCACGGTCCGGGTTTGCCCTTCGCTGGCAGTATGATTTTAGGTTTACTGACACATTTCCATCCCTGTTTAAATCCGCCCCCCTTCAAAGTCTCAAAAGTTAAGTAGGCTGTTCTACTGCCACAATCAGTTGTTTGGGAGTATTGGGACGGAGTCACTCCCGTACTCCCTCCCGTGCAGTCACAAGGGCTCCCATAAAGTGCCCGCACTAAGTCCTGTGCATTGGGTGGGGGCCCTAGCCCACTCTCTGAAGGGTGGGGCAGAAAAAAAAAATAAAAATAAAAAATAAAAATAAATAAAAAAATAAAAAAAATGTAAACTGCAAGTTGTATTGTCAGTGACCATATTTTGATGGTATTCAGAATTTTCATTACTTTCTTCAGTGCTTACTCAAAATCAGGAGGCATACCATTTGCTATCAACTGTTTACTGGGAATGAAACACTGTGTAGATTGGCATTCTAGTCAACTAATTTTTCATGTAGCAACATCATTTCTTTCAGCACAGCTACTAGTGTCATATCACTATCAACCTCAATATATCTGTTTACATGCAAAATAAGCACTTCTGTGGCATGAGTTCCATTAATAAGGAATAGAAAGTTACAAGAACTGATATCTTCCCTCACACATGCTAAGGTAGATTCTTATCTGACATCTATTTTTTCCACATATAAAGTGAAATATCTACTAATATTCCACAATTAACATTATACAGAGTTGTGATGCTGAAAGATGTCAATTCTTTACTCTCTAAGTAAAATACTCTACACCATCCATTATCTTTGTGCCTGATTTTACAAGGATCTCATAAGTAATGTGAGACTTGTATCTGTTTTGCTCTTCTATAACTTCAGCAACTTCTAACAGTCAACTTTGTCCTGGAAAACATTATTCAATACTAGAGTTCTAGAAAATACCTGTTTGTTTGACTGAAGAGTTATCATGCTTAACTTACATGCAGTTTCTTTCTTACTATTTTTAAATATGTTTTTATTGATTTTTTTTTTTTTAGAGGGAAAGGGAGACAGAGAAAGAAATATCAATGATAGAGAAACATCAATCAGCTGCCTGCTGCAGGCCCCCTACTGGGGATAGAGCCCACAACCCGGACATGTGCCATGACCAGAATCGAAATAGCAACCTCTTGGTGTATAGAATGACACTCAACCAACTGAGCCACACAGGCAGGGCACAAAGAAAAGTTTCAATGGCTTCATGACTAGACTTCACAAAAAAGCCAACACTTTTTTGGCTTTAGAGACTATAAAAAAGTAGCTAACAAGTAGCTTCCAGATATTTAACATCATATTATCAATTATTTGAGCTTGTCCTTAGTTGCTTATTCAAAATTCAACACATGCAGATTCACTTGTCTTGGCACACAGATTTAAATTGAATATTCACTCTGCAATGTTTATCACTATAAACCTTTACAATGGTTTTAAGGGTTGTTGTTTTTTGTTTTGTTATCCTCACGTGAGGGTATTTTTTCCATCGATTTTTCTTGTTGTTAATCCTCACCCAAGGATACTTTTCCATTGATTTTCAGAGAGAGTAGAAAGGATGGGGAGAAAGAGGGAGGGGGGGAGGGAAGGGAGAGAGAGACAGACAGACAGACAGACATCCACGTGAAAGAAACACATTGATTGGTTGCTTCCCATACATGCCCTGTCCAAGGTCAGGAATCAAACCTGCAACTGAGGTACGGGCCCTTAACTGGAATTGAACCTTCGACTCTTTGGTGCGCAGGTCAACTATCCACTAAGCCAAACCAACCAGGGTTCCATTGCTTTTCAGAGAGAGTGAAGGGGAGGAGTGCGGAGAGAGAAACATCGATGTGAGAGAGACAGAGCAACTGGTTGCCTCTTGCATATGCCTAGACCAGGAGTGGAGAGTAAACCCAGAACCCAGGTATGTGCCCTTGACTGAGAATCAAACCTGCAACCCTTTGGTACGCAGGTCAACACTCTTAACCATTTAGCCACAGTGCCCAGGACTTAAGGTGTGATTTTTTAAAATTACACTTTATTGGTTAGCAGCATGCACTATTATTTAACACTAGAGGCCCAGTGCACAAAATTCATGCACGGGGGTGGGATAGTATCCCTCAGCCTGGCCTGCGCCCTCTCGCAATCCAGGACCCCTCAGGGATTGTCCGACTGCTGGTTTAGAGGTTAGGAAAAAACCTTGTGAGAGAAAAAGAATGAAACAAAACTGAGGCCACTCCAGCAAAGGTGGGTTCTGAGGAGCTAGGGTTCACTTTCTGCATGAAGATTTGCCAGGCCAGAAAAGAGGGGAGGAATTAGTGTGTGTGTGTGAGAGAGAGACATGCCCCCCCCCGCCCCCCCAAGACTCCAGACTCTTTTGTTCTAAAGCACAAAACTTTGCTTTCCCCACGTTTATTGCATGTCTAAACAAACCATCGTGTACTTCAAGCAACATGTATTAGGGAAGGAGAATGCAGCCTTAAAGCAAAGGGTGGGGATGTCAGAAGTAAGTAACTCCTCTCATCCCCCCAGCTGAAGCTCCTTGGGGTCCTGCCTCTTTGTGAATCCACATTTATCTCTTGGCCCATGGGAAGTTAGGGAGCGCAGCATTATCCTGGGAGGGGAAGGTCCTGGGACTGCACCCATGTTATCACCCCAAGTATCATTTCCTCACCCTGCCGGGTTGCTTTCCACCCCACCACTGATCCAGTTAATGGGGTCGGAGGTCTGAGGCTGGACGCTTCCAGGCAGAGAGCACGCTGGGGGCTGGGTGGTCCAGCTCTGTGGCCGCCTGAGGGCAGCGGCTCAGAGTGTTCTGCCCCGCCATGCTAGACTCAATCCGATTGGGTGTAGGGAGATTGGGCAGCTCCACAGCAGGCAGCTCCGCAGCTAGCGCCTTTGAATTTCGTGCTGCTGGGGGGCGGGGAGGGAGAAAAGCCTCCCCAGAAAGAGGTTTTTCAAAAGCCAACCAGGAGGTTGGCTGGCCGGGGCCTTCCTCCCCACAGCTGCAGGCTGCTGCCACCCACCCCTGGTCCCCCACTCCCCACCGGGCAATTGGCATCTGCTGGCCGGGGGGGGAGAAGAAAGAGAGACTGGGAGGTTGGCTGGCAGACCCCAATCAGGTGACCAGGGTGGTAAGTGCACGTCATAGCAACCAGTCGTTCTGGTCTTTCGGTCGTTCCACTGTAACAGTCACTTAGGCTTTTATATATATATAGATGGCAATGAACCACTTTTTAAAACTAGTCTATTTTGTGATTGCAGGATATGATGCAAACTAACAATAACCAAAAAAAATCAGATTAAAAAAAAACACCACATAAGCTTGCTTTTCCTGGAAAAGTAATCTGAAAGCAAAAACAACCTGCATCCTGTTTTAAATGTTAGCTAGCACCAAATGACCAATTTAGTCCTTCTGGCACAGAAACTTAAAAACTAGTTATAGAAGATCCTTAGGAAAAAAACCTAAGCTTCCTGGCACCAATGACATATTTTTTTTCTTTCTTACAAAAAAAAAAAAAAAAAAAAGGAATTAAAACCCATATGAGGAAGATAAAATTTAGTATGCCTTTATCTATTAGGAGACAAAATAAAATACTCATAACCTTTAAGCCCTTTGTCTAGCCTTCACTTAAGAAGAAACCTATCTCTTTATAGCTCAGTAAAGCTAAAAAAGAGGTAAGTGAATTTTAGAGTAGGCAGAAGTCATAAATAGTCCTTCTGTGGGCCTAAGAATTCTCCTTTTGCACAGAAATTCTACATAGAGCTTCACCTGTAGGATGTGGACACACCGTTAATTGTTCCCAATCTCCAAACAAACAGAATTTCAAAATTCAGGACAATTAAAACTACTGAAACTGTCCATCTTCAGCCAGTGCATGTAAAGATTACAGGTAATATCAAAATATGGTTTGTACTTTGCATTTACTGGGATACAAAGAACACATAGAATGATTTTACTGATCTGTCTCAGTGTCATAAAATTTGTTGCATTTTTATGAAAATCTGATTTTATTTTATGAAAGTAATCAAAGGGTAATATAACCCAGAAAGTACAGGTTTCCCCCAAACTTCAGACAGTAGCACAGAAAGTAACAGGTTGAAATATAAGGAGACTATAAAAGTCATACATTTTTCTTACATTTGTGAAATGTATATAAATAAGATTTGTTTACAGTAGAGTACGTGGTACTGCAAGAGATTTGAAGACCACATATCAAAGACACTAATTTAAGATAAATGTGGTTGAACACTAACTTACTACTTATTAAAGTAAATTGAACAAAGTAATTAGTAATCAATCTCTCAAGGAACTTCAGAATTTACTATGTTAAAATGCTATCTGCTCCCATAAAGGTTGCACTTCTTTGTACATGTTTAATACTTTCTGGTACAGTCTTTCTCAAGATGTCAAGCTCTTTGAGAACAGCAATATTATCCATCTTTTCTAACACTTTCTCACCAGCAACAAAATAAAACTGAAGAGTTTCAGGTTGGGAAACGTCTGGCCCGTGGGCTGTATAAGGCCAGAGAAATCACTTGGTCTGGCCCTGCCAAGGCATTAGGGGTGAGTTAATTAAATGTCTGACCAAATACAACAGGCTAATTTTTAAGTTGATAATTTTGTATGGCCTGCAAATGATATTATAAATATCCAAATGGCCCTTGGCAGAAAAAAGGTTCCCCACCTCTGGTTTAAATGATCTAAGATAATAAGACAGACCCCAACTCATGTCTGATTTCAAATGTGGTGCTGTTCCTCTATGCTAAACTGTTCTTCTAACATATTTGCAGAGTCCCAAATATTTAAAAGGCACTCTCTTGGGGCAATCACCTTGGAAAACTGAATGTTTATGTTCAGATGTCTAACCACTAAAGAATCATACTATCGATATCCAGAAAACCAAGATGGCGGCATAGGTAAACACCGGAAATTGCTGCCTCGCACAACTATTTCAAAAATACAACTAAAAGACAAAACGGACATCATCCAGAAGCACAGGAAGGCTGACTGAGTGGAAATTCTACAACTAGAAGGAAAGAGAAAAGCACACTGAGACTCAGAGGAGCTGCAGAAGTAAAGTGCAGAGGTACGGAGGCGCACGCACGTGGAACGGGAGGGAATCTCAAGCTCCCAACTGCTCTGAACTCCAGTTCCGGGAGAGTCTCTGGGGACCCAGACTCATACGGGGAGAAACTGGACTGTCTGGCATCAATTGGATCTCAAGGGCGGCTTTCTCTCACAGGTGCTTGCAGCGATTACCAGGACACTGAGAAGTGGGGCCTCTTAGGGCAGGACTGAGGAGCAGCCATAGCTGCTTGCTGTGCCCTGTTGATCCCCTGGGACCCCGCCTCGCCCAAGCTGTGCGTCGGCTTTTGCATATGAAAGGCCTGGCCCTTTGCAATCTGAAAATTACCTAACAAACTGCAGCTGGGTCAGAAAGACCCAGAACTTCCAAAAGAAGGCCCAAGGCCCCACAGCAGCTTGCATTGCTTCACAGCTGGGCCTCATCTGGGCACCTCCAAACCCCAAACAAAGAAGAGGAATCTGCAGATCTCTCCATAGCTCCTGCTGGGTAGCCTCAGGCAGAGGCTAAATTAGCACCTCCTTAGAGATCCAAGAGCCAGTGTACCCAGTGGTCAGAGTGGGACCATCCAGATTACAACTCCTCAGATCCATAAGGGACACACTCAGGGAGCAGACTCAGTGAGCACCAAAGCCCCACTGAAGCAAGTCTTGCCCCAGAAGGGTGTCTCCAGCACAGAAGTTCTCCCACTGCAGACACAGCTGATTCTCACTGCCAATTGGCCTGGAGGTCAATTCCTCCCAGTGATACCTACAACAACCGAGGCTTAATTACAACAAGACTGTGTACAAAACCCACAAAGGGGTACACCAAGAGTGTCCACCTCAGGTAATTAGGGAGGCTGAGCTACTGGGCCCTATAGGACA
>NW_005355115.1:327583-339701 GCF_000412655.1 Myotis brandtii
AGGGGAGCTATGGGGGGGAAAAAGAGGAACAACTGTAATAATCTGAACAATAAAGATTTAATTTAAAAAAAAGGAATCATACTATCAAAATTCTTGCATCTACCTATACTGCTTAAGGATAAGCAGACACTTAAGCTTTTCAGTAAATAAATGGTATTAAAATAAATTTAAGGCAAAGCGTTAACAAGTCAATAGAGCCTTAAACACTAATAAGAAAACCATTCCCACACATAGTTGTCAGCAACTCATATAAAGAATTGACTACATGGGCCAGTAACTGGTAACATGAGAGTAAGTGGGAAGTTTCTGCACTCAACTGCAAAAGGTTGAGCTAATTTTTCATAACGTAATTTATGAACAGCTAGAAGACATCCTTCTATTTTGACTCAATTTATTAAAAGTAAAGAAATTATTTACATACTTTTTTTAATGTTTTTAGTTGGTGGATGTGGCTGAATTCCTCCAGCTGGAAGTCCATAGGTGCTTATTCGTTGTACAAGACTTGCTACATTCCCATGCCTTTCCCGTCTGATGGGCAAATTGTCATCCTTGGATTCTGTTTCTCTCTTAATTTCCTATAAAAGGGAAAATCAGGAAATAGGAAAATTAAGTTATTTTATTAAATTCTCTATTGTAAAATGCCAAAGCACAGGTACAGTGATCTATAATAATAAAAGTGTAATATGCTAATTAGACCGGACAGCCAAAAGACCTTCCAGACATCATTCTGGACGAAGCTGCTGTGGCAGGGGCCGAGGAAGAGGCGGTTAGGGGCAATCAGGCAGGCAGGTGAGCAGTTAGGAGCCGTCAGGCAGGTAGAAAAGTGGTTAGGGGCAATGAGGCAGGAAGGCAGAGTGGTTAGGGGCGATTAGCCAGGCAGGCAGGCAGAGTGGTTAGGGGAGATTAGGCAGGCAGGTGAGCAGTTAGGAGCCAGTGGTCCCAGATAGCAAGAGGGTGCAGGCTGGGCTGAGGGGAACCCCCACACCTCCATGCATAAATTTCATGCACCAGGCCTCTAGTTATTACATAAAACATGATATCAAACGTTTCCAAACTTTTTCTCTGCCCACACAAATTTAAAGAATGCAACGCACTTCGGTAACAGTGGCTCACTATGAGTTTAGGTCTTATCAGAATTGGAGATATAGGTAAAGAAAAGGAGGCTAAAACACCACCTCCACCCCAACATACACATGGTACTCTGAAATACGTAAACAAACAATGACAAACAATAATTCTAAGTCAGGGGTGGACAAACTTTTTCTATAAAGGATCAAATAATAAAATATTTTAGATTTGTGGGTCATTCAATCTCTGTTGAAACAATAGACTCTGCTATTTGAAGTGTAGACACAGCCACTTACTTAAATGAATGAACATAACTATGCACCAACAAAATTTTACTTATGAATACTAAAATTTCAATTTTATATAATTTCACATGTCATTAAATGTCATGCTTCCTTTGGTTCTCCCCTCCCCCATTTATAAAATTCTTAGCGAGCATTCTCGGCTCATGAACTACAAAAACAGGTGGCATTCAGATTTGGCCAATGGGCCATAGTTTAATGAACCATGTTCTAAGTTAGAGGCTAAGAGAAGATATGCAAACCTTCATGAAAAGAAGTATAAGAGAAAAGGGAAGTTATGCCATGTTCAGTGATTTTAAAAACTCAGTATCACAAAGATATCAAATCTTCCTAAAACTGATGTAATGATGCAATGCAATTTCAAAAATATCTCACAGATTTAGGAGAGCAATTTAATAAACAGTTTCTAAATTTGTATAGAAGAACAAAAGGTCAAGAATAGCCAGAACACTTCAGGGGAAAGAAAGTGAGGGGAATTTTTCTTTTTTACTACGATATACAGAAAAACTATGTGACACTATAAATTAGTACAGTACTGGCATAAAAACAGACATAGTGATAAATGAAACAAAATAAAAGTCCATAAACAAACAAACTTGATTTATAACAGACAAAAAGTAAGAAAAAAATAGATTCTTAAAATACATAGTACTAGTAAAACTAATGTTCCCTATTTAGGGTGTAGGGAATGAAACTGGACTCCTAATCTCACACATTTAATATTAAAATTAACAGTTTCTGTTCATTACAATTAAGCATTAAAAAAAGTGAATCACAAACCCGAAGACATTTTTCATATACAAAGTTAACAAAGAATTTCTGTCTCTAGGTGTTTGTATCTACCACAATGTTAACCAGTTGTTACTTTCTAACTAGTAGGATTTCAGGTGATTTTGACTCCTTTGTACTATACAAAAGTGTTTGATGCTTGCTTTGTGTTTTTTTTAAACAATGAATATCGTCTTTCAATCAGAATAAGTTTTTCATTTCGGGAAAACTGTTAAAGTTGGTGGAGAATTGTGAAAAATTGTTAAAGTACAAATTACAGAAGACAAAATACTTTATAATATAGACGCTTCATTTTTATGGTAATGCATTTAAGGAAAAATACTTCAATTTACTATTAATAGTACATGACATTCGAACATTTGAAAACCTTATAGTTTTCAGACTGCACTAAGTATTTTTCAAACATAAAATCTATGTGAACTGGTAGTTTACAAACTCAACATGCCAAACCTATTCATTTTGGATTCTCCTGAGCTAACAAGGTTTTAATTTTTTAATTTTTTTTTAAAATATATTTTATTGATTTTTTACAGAGAGGAAGGGAGAGAGATAGAGAGCTAGAAACATCGATGAGAGAGAAACATCGATCAGCTGCCCCCTGCACATCTCCCACTGGGGATGTGCCCGCAACCCAGGTACATGCCCTTGACCGGAATCGAACCCGGGACCTTTCAGTCCGCAGGCCGACGCTCTATCCACTGAGCCAAACCGGTTTCGGCAAGTTTTAAACAAATAAAAGCCGTACCTCTGAGAGCTATTGTTGCTTTTAGTACAAAAGACCAAGAACTTAGCTTGATATTCAAATCTTGTTCTTCTAAGAAAGTAAAGCTAGTTTAACTTAATATTATTAAGTACAGGATCAGACCCTAGCCCGTTTGGCTCAGTGGATAGAGCACCAGTCTGCAGACTGAAGGGTCCAGGGTTTATTCTGATTAAGGTCACATGCCCAGGTTGTGGGCTCAATCCCCAGTAGGGGGTGTGCAGGAGGCAGCTGATTAATGATTCTCTTTCATCCTTGATGTTTCTATCTCTCTCCCTCTCCTTTCCTCTCTGAAATCAATAAATATATGTAAAAATAAATAAATAAAAGTACAGGATCAGGAGACAGATGACTTGGGTACGAATTCTGGCATTATCCTGTTTACTAGTTATATAACTTTGGATATTTACGTTATTTTTAAATAAAAATTATGTGAATAAATATATTTGAGACAATGTTTCCCATTTCTATAAAATTAATTCACAACATATTGCTCAAGATTTAGAAACATTTTAAGGACCTTCAAAATTCTTTGAAACATAATCACATCCATGAATATTAGATATAATAAATCTGAGGGCAAAAGATATAAAATGAAAGGGAGAAGCAAGCTAGAATATATATACAGTCTACCCTACACATGGAAAACTCAGGTTCCAAATACAAAGTACCAACTAAGATATGACAAGTACCAAGTGACCTCCAGGCTATAAGCAAAATTACAAATAAAGTTTACACTGGGCTCCTCCTCCACCTCTTACTGATACTATCTACCACCAGGCACTTACTTACTTTCTCTCTCTCCCTCCCTCCCTTTCTCTCTTCCTCCTCCTCTCTCACCAACCTACTAACCTAACTCTCTTTTCTAGTTCCTAGATACATAGTGCCCCCAAATTACTCTTTGGCTATCATCTTCAACAGCAATTTTATTGAGTACTTTTTTATTAACAAGGCTTCCAGTGTTTCTTCTTCTCCCTTTACTGCTTTCTACTTAATTAGCCAGTAAATAAAATACATATCAATCCCGTAGCATCCATTGTCTACCAACTTCACTTTTTTCCTGATTTTGAAAATGACTTCAGGAGATCCAGTAACAAAAAAAAAAAGAGTCCTCACTCAGAGAGTATCATGTCTTGACAAAACAAACAGAAAAACTCTGAATCTCATTCCACAAATGAGGAAAGCCTCCTACATAATAAGTAATCCAATTTTTCAATCCAAAATTGACCAAGAAAAAATACACAATAGGGATAATTTCCAAATAGATAAGAATGTATTATATTGATTGATTTTATTTCATAAGGAATAAAAAGTAACAATTAAAGGAAGTAAAAAGTAAAAGTAAAGGAAGATGAGAAATATAAGCAAATGAGGAAGCTAAAAAGATTGGAGAGAATATAGTTATTCTTCACCTATTAAGGTAATCCAAGATACTTAGCTCTGATTGCACTAAGCAAAACCAGGTAACTTGAAAGATTATCAACAAAATTCACAACCTCTCCTTCATGTTGTAATATATCTATACAATAATTTGGTTATCTGATCATGGCCAGTGCCATGATCAGGATTTGAAAATAGAAATCACTTAAGTTCCATATCATAAAATCAAAGGTCGCAAAGAATAAAAACAAGGTAAGAGCTTCTTTTTTCTTAAATGAAAGAGAGAATATCTAATCACCAAATTCCTAAACAGAGTTACAGATCTGCTTACGTTAATTAAAATTAAGGAATACACATAATTATTTTAAAGTTTACATTCAGGATTTGCAAAAAGTGTTGGAAATCCTGCATGTAACCTCCAACTTTACAGAAGCATAAATCAGAAGGTATGGAAAAGTGACATTATTAAGAATAAGAAAAATAAGATTAAATGTTTATTTGGTACCGTATGCTGTTCTAGCTAACAAGATAATTAACCCCATTCTTAAAAACCTTTTATGAAATCTGTATGTATCGCTGAATGCTAGCATATCAGAATCATCAAGGAAAACAGTAAAAAGATAATGTAGGACGGCCATTTTGAAAGTTTCTAAACTTATTTTTCTCCTTCCCCAAATAAACTATTCTCTATGTAACCACTGTCTCTTCAACTTGGACAAAGGACCTCCCTATTTCAACTGTCCCTCCCCCATTTGTAAAAGGGAAGAGTAGGAAAAGGGGTGGGAGGATTTATGTACATTTATTGGCATCCTACTCCTTTCCTTGTCCTATCACAAGAATGCTAATGACAGCCAAGTGAAGTAGATTAGAAAAAAACACAATGAAGAACTCTTCTACCCATATTCTTTCAGACATACCACACTGATCGAAATGAACTGGAAATACCTCAATAATTTATAATGGTCACACTTTTCATACTAGTTTTATTAATTTTTAAAAAATGCTATTTGTGTTTTTAGCACTAGGATAAAGGAGTTTTAGAATAAGAACAGCAGGGAATGAGGGATAGTCTATGACTCAAAAGTCACTAAGCCTACATGGAGATCCTTCTCTCAAGCCTCCTAGACTCCCTTGAGGCCACAGATGACAGTGACAAGCAGGCAATGAGGAATACTGACCTAATAAAAAGCAAAACCAGGAGATATCCCAGAAGCCCACGTTTTGGCAATCAAACTTTCCTGGTTTAAATCATTACAACTTGAAATACTTTTGCAGAAACAAAATATATTAACTGCTTAAGGGAAAAAATTAGATTTTAACTTTCCAGGTAAGTCCCAGGTAAACACTAACATGATTTATATCACAAAGTCTCAACTTGAAATTTATGGTGTGAAAAATAGGAGATAAAGGGGATGAGGGTACAAACAATTCAGTTTAAAAGAGTTTCTATAGAAAACAGTCTATAAAATATCTACCAAATTCCTAAATGTAAAAGGAGGTTTTTGAAGGAGGGTTTTGAGAAAAGAAATGTATTTTTCCCATTAAATACTGCTATACTACTTGAATTTTGTTTCAGCATGTATTACTTATTTTTAATAAAAAAAAAAACTTGGTGTGCCCACAAAGAATAGCACTGTAAGTCAAATTGTTTCAGAGCATTTAGAAAGATCTTAGGTGTGTGAGCACACATTACAAAATCTAAATCCTTATACCTCTTTTCTAACATTACCTGTATTAAACTATTTCTCTAACTCAGTAAATATAGTCTATATGGGATTCAAAATATTATCAAAAGTAACCCAAGTCACAAAACAAACTGCTCTAATCAGTGTGTATAGTTAATGTTTTACAATATGTAACAGAAAATGTACTATGAGGTAACATGAATAACTATATATAACTTTTGCATTATATCTGCTATTTTTATTGTAATTCCCAATAAGCAAATAAAAGTTGTCTTCTATTTAATATTCTGTTATCTACAGAGTTGTTTTCTCCTCTCCTGTGTTTCCGATTTACGAAAATAAATCAGTCTTCTTCTCCTGATTTAAAGCTAGCTTTCTGAACTATTTTATTAAAGCTACCAACAAATCTCCTACTGCTCAACAAAATCACTGAGGTTTATCTAAGCAAATTAATAGTTTTCACAAAGTAAGGGATTTAAAAAAGAAAGTAAAATTGTCAATTCCTTCACTCAAATAGTAACTCCTCTTGTTGAAACAGTGGAATACCGTAAGATTTAAACACAATATCAGCACTCTTCCAGAAAAAGAAGTTATATTTAAAAAACAAAAAAATCTCTAAGACCTTTTCCAAAGTAGCCATGTACATCAGATCATCTTATTCCCCATTTTGCTACTTAGTATTTTTAAAGAAGCCTTTTAAAAGGTTTTTAAATACATTTGTAATCTATATAATCTAGAAATAAAATGAAATTTTAAAATGCAAGATAAGTTGTCAAACTGCCTATTTTTTTATCTAAAAAAAGCAGATCTGATCATTTAAATCTTTTTCCTAAATGTGAAAAAAAAAAAAGCCTGCTAGAAATTTAGGTCAAAACACATCCAAATGATTTTTATTTACTTGTCAGCTTTTGTTTCTTTGTTTCTTATTATATCAAAAAGCCTAAAATACTTTATAAAGTTCCAAGGATTCTTCAAAGGAGATCAAACTTTCATTTAAAATTTTAAAATATAATAATACACTTACCAACTCCTGAGACATCTTCTGTAAACATATCCACTTGTTTTTTAAAACACTAAAGTAAAATCACCATAACAGTAACCAATCCTATAAAAACCTGTAGCACCTCCAAGATCAGTATAAAGTCCACAAGAAAGCTGTGTGGAAGCTGGTATCCCCAATCCAAAACTACTGTCCTAACACTCTTTAAATACAACTAATGTTTCTGCTAACCTCTTTTGATATCTCATTTCATGACATTTCTCTGCTTTCCCCATAACCTCCTGTGCTTCAATACTTGTGAAACTACCAAATGTGCCTTCTACATTGGTGCCCAACCCCTTCCCTCCCCAACTTCCTCTGACTCATTCACTCAGGTCATCAGACTATGTACTCTACCATATATGAAACTCAATGAGCAGAGTTCACTAACATTTATTAAATGCCTATAACTAGCCAACTGCACTATTACCTACTTTCATGTGTTATCTTAATCTTCAGAAGCAAGTCATAAAAGAAAATAAAGGTATCAACTATGCTTATTACCTTTTTACTGAATGCTAATCTATTCTTGTGCTAATATAACTAATATTCATTTTTCTTAGCACTTTATAACAATGGCTTAAGAAAAAACTATTCCTACACCACTTCCAAAAGAAGAAACTCTTCTAGATTGTGAGATTTTAGACTGTTGAAGATGTGCATTACAATCTCTACTTAAAGGCATCATCATCTTGCTTTCCCGTTACAGAAAGATAGATATATTTTTCCCTATTCCTCCCATTAAGTACAGTTAAAAACTCTAGATACTACTTATTTTTAAAAATAGATAAAAGTATTGTGAAAAGTGGAGGAAAGAAGGTAACACAAGCCAAAGAGACCAGGTTCCTCTGAACCTGTTGAGTTCACTGGATTTTCTTTCTTCCTCATATATTACAGACTGAGTACTGGAGGAGCTGGCAACCTGGAAATGCCAATAGGCAGAGAGAGAAAAAAGCTCCAAGAAAAGCCTTCTCTCTTTAGCCAAAGGACCAAGGAAAGGATAGTCTAGCACAGTGGTCGGCAAACTCATTAGTCAACAGAGCCAAATATCAACAGTACAATGATTGAAATTTCTTTTGAGAGCCAAATTTTCTAAACTTAAACTATATAGGTAGGTACATTGTTATTAACTTAATTAGGGTACTCCTAAGCTGGCCTTTGCTAAAAACGTCCTCAATCTGATTGAGGTACATTCGCTGAGGTCGACCCCTTACAACTCTCCCATCCACACTCGTCTTGTATACTTGTTTCGATCGGCAAACTGCGGCTCGCGAGCCACATGCGGCTCTTTGGCCCCTTGAGTGTGGCTCTTCCACAAAATACCACGTGCGGGCATGCACGTACAGTGTGATTGAAACTTCGTGGCCCATGCGCAGAAGTTGGTATGTGGGCGTGCATGTACAGTGCGAATGAAACTTCGTGGCCCATGTGGAAGAGCCACACTCAAGGGGCCAAAGAGCCGCATGTGGCTCGCGAGCCGCAGTTTGCCGATCACTGGTCTAGCAAGACAGAAAGCTCTTAGACAATAGCCACTACACTGCAGTCAAATATCACAGGAAAAAAACCTATAGCCCCGTCCTCACCCACACCAACAAAGGCCAAGTAGGGAGCCTACATTTCCACCCTTAACAGGCTGTAATGAGGTACCCCAACTACCACCCCTTCCCCATGTCCCCAGCCAGGGTAGTATCAAAGAAGGCCAAATGGAGAGCCAAAATTGCCCTCCCAACCAGATAGGAATGAGCCCTCCTCTCCCACCTACTGTGAAGGCAGAGGCAGGCCACAAGGCAACACTGAGGAACACCTGCCCCTCCAGGGAGGAGGGTATCAGTGGAGGCTACTGGAGCCTGAACTCCTACTCACCCAGAATTAACAAGAAGCTCTTCCCCCTCCAAGTGACAATGGAGCCAAGTAGGGAATCTGAATTGGAGGTAACTTTTTTTTCCCCCAGCACAAGTTCCCCCTTTAGTTAAATAAAGTTTATGTTTTGATCCCAGGTCCTCAACCAATATTCCGATTTTTTTAAAATATATTTTTACCCCCAGATTTCTGCTTTCTCATCTTATAACTGAAGCAACCTTCTAAAGGCATTTTATCTTAGACCCTTATCTTCAAAGAACGACTTTTCCCCCCCAAAGGACTCAATAACAACAAGAACAAAAAAAGATAATTTCCCCCCCCAAAGGACTCAATAACAACAAGAACAAAAAAAGATAATTTCCACCAGGTCATTTTTCTATAAATATGATTAGTTACACAGAAAAGACCTATCACAATTAGTGTTATCCTAAGGAACTATAGCTTACTCAAATCCTAACCACCAAAAGCTTTTTTTAGTGTCTAGTTTTTCATCCAGTCAGTCCACTTTTAAATAAACTTAACCTGTTCTATCGATACTACCACCACCGAGACAAAATGATTTCCCTAGGCACATAGGCTAACCAGGCTGCTCGTTCCATATTTTCTCATTTTAATTACTTTCTTCTTTATTTTTGTCCTTCCTTTAAAACTATTCACTTTTTCTAAAGAGCAATTAGTAAAGTTCTACCTTATTTACCTACTTTTATTATTAACATTTAATAGTACCCGGACTATTACAGGCACAAAAACAAAACAAAACAAAAAAAACCCTAAATATATGTTAACTAAATTAACAATTTAGCTGATTTTCTTCTCCTATTTCCCCTTTCCAAAATGGATGAAATAATAAACTCCATCATATATCTACATGCAAGACACATAATCAAATACCTACCAATAACCCAAACAAGTGGAATATCCCACTTACATAGGAAGAAATGAATGTGCTAGAACAGTGGTTCTCAACCTGTGGGTCGCGACCCCTTTGGGGGTCAAACGACCCTTTCACAGGGGCCGCCTAAGATCATCGGAAAAACACATATATAATTACACATTGTTTTTGTGATTAATCACTATGCTTTAATTATGTTCAATTTGTAACAATGAAAAAACATCCTGCATATCAGATATTTACGATTCATAACAGTAGCAAAGTTACAGTTATGAAGTAGCAAGGAAAATCATTTTATGGTTGGGGGTCACCACAACATGAGGAACTCTATTAAAGGGTCGTGGCATTAGGAAGGTTGAGAACCACTGCTCTAGAGCAAGCATGTCAAACTCGCAGCCCACAACAAATATTTCTGCAGCCCAGCCAATCTAACTGTATGTAAGAAACATTTTAATAAAAATTTTGTAACTTAATTATAATATTCTGTTATACATAATTATTAATAACGAACTACAATGCTCATTAATGACTGACTACTATAATCGTGTTGCATTCATTTCCCTTACGCGCCTTACGGGCAGGCACGCCATTTCTCTCCACTAATAATAGCAGCAAATATTTTAGCAGCCAACTGCCACATCATTAGTCTTGTGCTGACTTGTTTGGTGTGCTCAACAGGAAATATTTCGCTTTCGGAGAACAAGAAAAATAGGTTTATCTGCGTTACGCTTATTAATTTGAGCAGTTATTCAGTGTCTGGTAAGTTAATGTTCAAGAAAAAATACGAATTTTTATTAAAATGTTCTATTATTTTATGTTAACTATTGCTCATTTATTTCAGCCCTTTGTATTCAGCATGTCTCTATCGAAATAAACCTACAAAAATTGAAGCTTTGTTTATTTGTGTCCCACATAAGCTTAAATCTTGTTTATTTGGCCCATGTTAGCCTTTGAGTTTGATATGCTTGTTCTCTAGAGAGAAGTGTCTTCAGGAAGAATATAAAGCAGGTATATATGTGGATATGAGGGAGATGAAGAAAGAATCAAATCCAGGTATATACACCGTGAATCCAAAGACCACATTCCTTTCACAATGCCATGCTATCTTCTTGATGTACCTCTAGTACAGTAGATGGAAACCACAACCATCACATTGAGCCTACCTTCCTCTAATTTCAGGGATCTTTCTCAAAGGAAATAAATGCCTTATCTATTCCACATTCTTCTGTGATTTATTGGCCAAATAACCTCAGAGATTTTATCCCAGAATGGTATTGATAGTTTGACCCAATTTAAACTATCAATGTCATTTTGCATCCCACCACCACTTATTTCTTTCAAAGCACACATGATTATCAAAAATTATCTTCATCTATTTCATTTACTTTTTTCAGATGTCTGTTTTCCCCCACCATTAAAATATAAACTCATGAAGAGGGAACTTACCTGTTATTCACCATTGTATCCCTAGCATCAACAAAAAGTCCTAGCACATAGAACATCTACACTAATAAGAGAGAAACATGGTAATTAGCGTACAACCGCTACCCTTCCCATTGGCTAATCAGCATATCCTTATGCAAATTAACTTCCAGCCAAGATGGTGGCCGGCAGCCATGCACTGAAGCCCCAGAGGCTCTGCTTCTCAGAACCCCAGGAACCGCTGCAAACCTCGGAGAGAAAGCTGCCTTCCAACTGATGCCAGACACTCCCGCTTCTCCCGTTTGAGTCCGAGTCCCCAGCGATTCGCCCAGATCTGGGGCTCAGAGTCTGAGACTCCCTCCTGACCGAAAACGACAACCGCGCTCTCAGCCACCAGCCCGCTTTGCGCGCGCACCTCCGCACCTGAGTATTTTCCACACTGCGCCTCCTCTGAGCCTCGGTGTGCTGTTATTTTTCCTTCTAGTTGAAGAGTCTCTCCTCAGCCAGCCTTCCTGTGGTTCTGGGTGATGTCCGTTCCGTCTTTCAGAGATTTTATCCCAGAGGTTGTTTGCGGCAGTAGTCTCCGGTGTTTACCTATGCCGCCATCTTGGTCTCCTCCCACTTATTTCTTTCAAAGCACACATGATTATCAAAAATTATCTTCATCTATTTCATTTACTTTTTTCAGATGTCTGTTTTCCCCCACCATTAAAATATAAACTCATGAAGAGGGAACTTACCTGTTATTCACCATTGTATCCCTAGCATCAACAAAAAGTCCTAGCACATAGAACATCTACACTAATAAGAGAGAAACATGGTAATTAGCGTACAACCGCTACCCTTCCCATTGGCTAATCAGCATATCCTTATGCAAATTAACTTCCAGCCAAGATGGTGGCCGGCAGCCATGCACTGAAG